>NW_025814599.1:0-189289 GCF_018902025.1 Drosophila willistoni | reverse complement strand
CCTCGGAGGTTCAGGAAGCGCTGACACTGCCGGAGTGCATGAACCCCCGACAGACCCGGCATCGGTACACGTTCATGCCCTGCGGAGCAGCTCGTTTGCTGCGGTGGTGCGGCAGACGTGTGGGGGCCATGTCGCTATGAAGGGGCGAGCTGAACGAACTGTAACGAAAGAAATTACGTAGGGGGGAGTGGATTAGTCTATGCACGGGAACGAACAACATGCACGGAGACGAGGACATTCGGAGGGAACATAGAGGGATTGGGAGTCACGATAAGGTTTAGGCTCAGGACTCCTGCTGTCTTGCAACAGAATAAGCTTCGCTACGGGTCTTCGGATAGACCCACGCGCGGTGGTGACATCAGCCACTCGTTGGAGGGGAGATGATCTTCGGACACGATCACGAGGTCGCCGGTCTGGATGCTGCGAGTCGGCGAATTCCACTTGTTCCGTTTGTGAAGCTCCTTGAGGTACTCACTCTTCCAGCGGCGGCAGAAAGCCATCGCTGCCATCGGTTGATCAGTGACATAGGCTCGACCAGAATTTCCGGTTCCGCAATGGATAAGAGCGGTCCTCCAATCAGGAAATGTCCCGGGCTTAGGGCCAGCAGGTCCTCTGGATCCTCGCTCATGGGAGAGATTGGCCTGGAGTTTAGGCACGCTTCGATCCTACACAGGAGAGTGGAAAGTTCCTCGAAGGTGTATTTGACAGTGGACGAGGACTTGTAAAACAGGGTCTTAAAACTTTTGACCCCTGCTTCCCACAGTCCTCCCATATGGGGGGCGCTTGGCGGAATGAACTGCCAGGATAAAATGTGCTGGGGAAATGCCTTCATTATATCAAGCTTGGTGGCGTTCAGGAAATCTTGTTCGAGCGCCTTTGAGGCCCCTACGAAGGTTTTGCCATTGTCGGAGTAAATGCGCTGTGGGCATTGTCTCCGTGCGACAAACCGAGAGAAGGCTGCAAGAAATCTTTCAGTGGTGAGGTCGGAGGTAGCCTCGAGATGGATTGCCTTCGTGCTGAAACACACAAAGACGCAGACATAACCCTTAGTTATGAGACACGCACGCCCGGTGTAATTTTTGATCTCGAACGGCCCTGCGAAATCAATGCCCGTGTGGGTGAAGGGCCTGGAGTACGTGATGCGTTCTCGAGGGAGATCACCCATCATCTGGGTCTGTAGTCGTCGACGATGAACGATGCAGACTTTGCACCCCTTGAGGTGGGACTTCACCATGTTCTTGATCCGTGGGATCCAGAATTTGGTGCGCAGATACCGCACCATCAATTGATTGCCGCCATGCAACGTGATGCGGTGGGCGAATTCGACAAGCAGGCGAGTGAAATGAGTACTATAGGGGAGGAGAATAGGGTGACGTTCATCATATCGGAGGGACTCAACGGCCCGGAGTCGTCCGCAGGAGCGGAGTAACCCATGCTGGTCGAGAAATGGATTCAGATTGAGTAGCGTGCTGGATGATGGCAGGGGTCGCCCTTCCCCCAGGGCCCGTATCTCCGCGAGGTATTCCCGACGCTGAGAGGTCCGAATCAAGGCGCGCTCGGCGGAGAGAAGTTCGTCATTGGTGAGGTGAACCGTGGAAGGCGTCGAAATCCTTTTGGTGGCGAAGCGTAGGATGTACGCGATGACTCGTAATGCCCTACCATAATCCGAGAAACGTTCGCTGACGTCCTCGAGTAGGGTGGTCGCGGTGGTGTGGCACTGGACTCGTTGCTCCAGCTGGGTGTCTGGGAGTTCGTTATGGGGAGTTGGCCAATACTCGGGGGCTCGCTGGAGCCAGTCCGGCCCATGCCACCAGAGTCTGCTGGCCGATAACTCGGCCGCGGAGACCCCACGGCTCGCCAGATCAGCGGGGTTGTCCTCGGAGCGCACATGTGACCAGCTTTGGCCACTGGTGCTTTTGGAGATGCTGGATACCCGATTGGCCACGAAGGTGGACCAACTGCACGGGGGTTTATTGAGCCAAGCCAACACGATGGTAGAGTCGGTCCAAAACTGGGAGGTTGCAGGTGGGATTGGGAGTTCAGGAACGATCGACGCCCAGAGATCGGCTAGCAAAACCGCTCCGCACAACTCCAGCCGAGGCAGCGAGACTGTTTTGACTGGAGCTACACGGGTCTTAGCCGTTAATAATGGACGTCTACTTGATCGCCGCACCGAACCCCCACATATAGGGCTGCTCCATACGCTTTCTGTGACGCGTCACAGAAGCCATGAAGCTCCCACGAGAGCTTATCGCTGGTGTTTAGCCAACGGGGAATGCGGAGTCGACTGAGGCCTGGGTAATCCTGCAGGAATTCGTGCCATTGCTGCAGCAGGAGAGGCGGCAGAACATTATCCCAGCCCAGTTCGGTAAGCCAGATTTGTTGCATGAATATCTTCGCTCGGATGACAAATGGGGCTAGCCAACCAGCGGGGTCAAAGAGTTTAGCGATATGGGACAGAACCTGCCTCTTGGTGATCGACTCCTTCAAGGGGGGGTCCGCTACGGTGAAGAAGAAGACGTCTTCGGCAGCTTGCCAGCGGATGCCCAAGGTTTTTGCAGTGCTCGCGTCTTCCAGCTCGAGAAAGTCCTCTCGCAGCAGGTGCTCTCTCGGAATGGCTTGAAGTACTTCCTTCTTATTCGAAGTCCACTTCCGAAGCGGGAAGCCCGCAGATTGGAGGGTCGCTTGAAGCTCTCGTATGGCGAGACAGGCGTCGGCTTCAGTGTGAGCGCCGGCAAGGACATCATCAACATACACGTAGTTCCGAAGGATTTCGCTCGCCTGAGGATACATCGCTTGCACGTCTTGTGCCAGTTGTAAAAGGACTCGGATCGCCAAGAATGGCGCGCAGTTAACCCCAAACGTGACAGTTTGTAACTCATAATCCTGAATATTGCCGCAGCGGTTTCGGTAGAGGATTCGCTGAAAGGGGGTATGCCTGGGGTCGACTCGGATTTGTCGATACATCTGCGTTATGTCGGCGTTGAAAACGAATTGAAAGAACCGCCATTTCAGTACCTGAAGCGTGAGGTCGGCCTGAAGAGTGGGGCCGGTGTGCAAGACATCGTTGAGGCTGACGCCTTGTGTGGAGGGGCTCGACGCGTTAAATACCACGCGTACCTTAGTGGTGGTGCTATCGGGCTTAAACACCGCGTGATGGGGGAGATAGAAGTTTTTCCCATCTTGAGGAGGCGTCACCCGAATCATGTGACCTAATTCCTCGTACTCTTGAATAATGGCATCGTACTGCGTTTTTAGGACGGGATCCTTGAGAAGGCGTGCTTCATTCCGCAGGAATTGAGCCAGCGCGATCGGTCTTGAGTGGCCCAAGTCAACGCTATTCGGAACTTTGAACGTTAGGGACACAACATATCGACCGTCCTTTCCTCTTTGGGTGGTCTCCTGGAAGTTCCGCTCGCAGAATACGTCATCCTCCTTTTCCGGTTTTGCGGGAAGGTCTTCCACCTCCCAAAACTTGGTGAGGAGTACATCAAGTTTTGCTTCTGGCCTAACTCGCGTCTGTGCCGCGAAAACTGATCGAGACACTGGAGGGTCAGGCATGATAGCTCCACACAGAACCCATCCAAAGATGGTTTCTAGCCCGACGAACTCACCAATATCCTTTTTGATCCGTTCTCCGAGGATGTGGGGAAAGAGGTCAACACCGATAATCATGTCAATAGGCGCGGGCTTGTTGTAGTACGGGTCAGCCAGGGGGCGATCGAGGCACTGCGTCGGAACCGTATTAAGGAATGGAGCTGTTGGAATGGCCCCTGACAATTTGGATACGACCAGGGCGGAGACCTCGATCTTGTTCAGTCTGTCACACGGGGGAGACAGCATTAGCAGACACACCTTGTCGGCGCAGCCTCCATCACTCTGGCCCATGCCAGTAACCGCAGCGTCTACTGGGTAGAAGGGGGGCTGGACCATGCTGAAGACACGCTCGGAGAGAAAAGTTGAATCGGCCCCAGAGTCGATCAACGCCCGAATATGGTGATCCACACCACGATGGTGCAGAGTGACAATCGCAGTGCCTAAAAGGCCTCTGCCTGGGGTAGATGCAAAATAACTTTGAGCATTTGTGAGCTGGTTGCTCGTGGACGGACCCTCTGTGGCGCTGGATGGTGGGACTTGCGCAGCGGACGGCGAGGACACGGACACATCACTAGGATGCAACAGCGTATGATGACGTTCCTTGCAGGTATGACAATTATGCGCACTGGAGCAGCCCTTCACTTGATGACCGCGGGCAAAACAGTTCAGACAAAGTCCCTGCTGTCTAATGGTTTCCAGCCGCCTGTGAACAGGCATATCAAGAAAACTCGGGCAGAGCCGTATAGGGTGATTCTCCCGATGGCACAGCTTACAAGAAGCCGGTTTGAGCTGGGCTTTCGCGGGGAACGCTTGGACCTTCATCGTTGCAGAGGATTTGCGGGGGCCAAAGGGGATGGCTTGCACACTTGGGCCCGACTTATGTTCTTCGGTGGCATCCAGGACACGATACCGATCGGTAAGAAATTGGTTCAAATCGGACCAATTTGAGACGACAGTCTTATTTGGCACTGATTGCTCCCACAGGAGGATTGTGGCCTTCGGCAATTTGCTACTGCAGATGGCGATAAGTAAGACATCCCAATTCTCCGTACTAACACCCGAACGCTCAAGCGCGGTAAGACCCCTTGAAACGCAGTCTGCAGCTCTCGCAAGGATTTGCCCGACTCTTGTGCCACCGCGGGAATCTGAAGGAGTTGTCTGGCTTGAGTCATGACAAGCAGACGGCTATTTTCGTACCGTGCGGTGAGGTTCTCCCACGCGGCCTGGAAACCCTCATTCGTCAGGGGGGACTTAGCTACGATGGTTCTCGCTTCCCCTCGCGTCTTGGTGTTCAGGTGATAGAGCTTCTCCACTTGTGACAAGTACGGGTTGGCGATATAAATGGCAGCAAACAAATCGCGGAATGTGGGCCATGCTAGGCTGTCGCCATCAAATGTCTCCACCTCACACGGAGGAACTCTATGCCCCGCCGGCCTCGACGGAGCGGTGGGCTGACGCATAAGACTCGTCATCTGTGCCGAGAGCTGTTCGATGCGTTCTCCAAACAACGTCCCGCATCGCACATACGCCGCATAAGCGTATTCGTGCTTCGCCTTGATGCGGCTTATGTTTGCCAAGCTTTCCTCGTCGGTTTGGACTGTCAAGGCCTTGTGACAACGGGAGTGTTCCATCTCGACAGTTGACCACAGCGATTTGAGCTGCTCTAAGTGCATTTTAATGGAAAACAAGGGCACTTCAGAAGTTAGAGCTTCACTCTCCCGAGCTTCGAACAGAGTCAATGCGTCGCACGCCAGAATGAAATCGGAGAGGGACATTCTGGAGTGTTCTCTGCGCTGTTGTGATACGGATCGGGTGACGGGAGCGTCAGAACAGTGCGTCACAACAACGTGCGGGATCTGGGACTGGGTTGAAAGCTTGGAACGACCTTTGTGTTCACTCGAGTCCTTAACCGAGAATCTGCGACCCTGAGGGAGGCTGGACGAAGACGGACGGGATCTTGGGGATTCGCTGCGGCTGCGAACAGACGAGAACTTGCGCGAAATATCCGTACGCTTCACGGTCGCCGGAGTTATCGGAGGCCGAACCTTCTCCGGAGTTGAAGAGGGAGACGAAAGACCGCTAGACTTCGGCGCAGTCTTGGACGGCTCCGTGGACATACTCAGGGGACGACCTTACCGTCGAACACCGAGTGTGTGGGTTTTGAGAAAATGAGGAAATGAGGAAAATTTGAGGAAATGAGAAGTGGACTGTATGAGGACGCAAGAGCTTTCTCACTGTGCACCGCAGGATTGCGGGAGAATTATCTCGCGTGCGGCTCGGAAACGGAAACGGAGAAATACTGGCCGGAAAAAATTATATATATAATTTATAAATATGGACGGATGTATAAATATGGGCCCGATAGTGCTGGAAAAAAATATATATATGTATTTATTTATAAATATGGGCGGATATATATATGAGCGCAAAAGGCTGGCCGGAAGAAATATATTTATAATTTTTGAATATGAATGGATATATAAATATGGGCCCGATAGTGCTGGAAAAATATATATATGTATTTATTTATAAATATGGGCGGATATATATATGAGCGCAAAAGGCTGGCCGGAAGAAATATATTTATAATTTTTGAATATGAATGGATATATAAATATGGGCCCGATAGTGCTGGAAAAAATATATATATGTATTTATTTATAAATATGGGCGGATATATAATTAGGCGAAAAAAGGGAATCGGAAATAATGTCATTTGAACTTGGCGCGCTTGAGCCGCCTATCGATATCACGACTCGACTCACGTGTCACCACTACTCCGAAAACAGCTGTCGGCCGTTGTTTATATTTTGATGTTGTTGTTTAATTATGTTAATAATTATACCCTTGCAAAAAGGGTATATTAATTTTGGTCAGAAGTGTGCAACGCATAGAAGGAAGCATCTCCGACCATATAAAGTATATATATTCTTGATCAGCACGACGAGACGAGTTCAAATAGCCATGTCCGTCCGTCCGTCCGTCCGTCCGTCCGTCTGTCCGTCTGTCCGTCCGTCTGGATCAACGCAAACTCCTCCTACACCGTAAGAGCTACAGAGCTTGTATATTGCATGTAAGCTTGTATATACTGCAGGCGTTGTATATCTCGGATTCAGCCGGATCGGATCACTATATCATATAGCTCCCATACAAATGGCAAAGTCACGAACAGTGACTTTTCTTAATAACTTCGTTATTTTCTGAGCTATTGTCGTGAAATTTAATATTGGTAAGTTAATTACACATATAAACGACTGTGCAAAATTTGAACAAGATCGTGTGACTATATCATATAGCTCCCATAGGAACGATCTTTCGAAAACAGTGACTTTTGTCAATAACTTCGTTACTTTTGACGCGATTGCTTTCAAATTAAACATTTGTTAGTTTAATATATCTGTTAATGACTGTGCCGAATTTGATAAAGATCGGGTAACTATATCATATAGCTCCCATAGGAACGATCAGTGCAAAACAGTGACTTTGATCAATATCTTAGTTTTTTACTATGCTAAGATTGTAGGCCGTTCTTTCGGAAACAGAAGCCTTTTTAGCTTAAACGTTTTTTCACTTTTGATGGCTATAGGTAAGGAAAGAGTTACCAAAAATGTTGCAAGGGTATACAAACTTTGACGCGGTCGAAGTTAGCCCCGGCCCTCTGGTTTTTTTTTTGTGGTTGTGCAAAAAAGGAGAAAACCAATAACAAAAGAACGCTTTTACACGCCGCGAGTGTTGTGCGCGAAGGCAAACAAAACAAACGATCAATGCATGTGGACAAATGCTTGATCTATGTATGTACGTACATGCATAAGTACACAGGTGAGTATATAGATATGTGTGCACACGCGTTGTTCACAACAAAATAACGTAAGTAATTGTCATTTAATTGGAGGTGGGGTGGTGTTAAATCAATGCGCGACACCGAAATGGATTATGTGTTGTGGATATGTACATACATATGTGCAATGTATGACTATGTAAGTATGTATGTACATATGTAAGCAAGTGCACCGGTTTCCAAAGACGCGCGTGGGGAATTAATTTCGCACCTAATTCGAACGCGCAAGAAATCGCGGTGCATACGTTAAGTGCTATTAAAAAAAAAAACAATATTTTTTGGCCTTTTGTGTTGTGGTAAATGTGTGAAGGGATTATACATATGTACATGGATATGTACATATGCGCGTACATCAACAGATGACGATGTGTGTATGTACGTAGATACGCGCGTGCGGCAATTAATTTGGCATTAAAATAATTATTTCAACACATAAGAAAACGCGGTGAACACTTGGATTATTATTTTTTTTCTATTTTTTATAACACTTTAATATTTTTCTTTTTGTTTTTTAACCCTTTACGCGGACTTGGCAAACAGCTGTGGAAATTACATGTACATGTGAATGCATATGTAAAAGAGGTGGATTTGGACAAGTGCGGGGAAAAATATAAATAAAGAAATGGAAATGTAATGGAAAACGAGAACGTTGGACAAACACGCTAAGGATTAGGAACTACCATGGACCCTTGGAACAGGTCAGGTATGTACATACAATATGTAAAAGTGTGTAGGTCGCTATGGAGAAGCGGGAAAACCTCACACTTTTATTAGTATGTAGGGGCAAATGAAACGAATAATGAAATTTTGTACTTATCAGGAATTCCGCCGATGCAAGCTGGAGGAGCGGAAGGATATCCGGCTCGAAGGACCAGTGTTTGTGGCGGGGCGGAAGGACCCGATATAATATCAAGTGGTTGGCGGGTGCCAATATCTTCAGGGTCTCGTACGTGAGTAGAATGATTAAAACGCGCGAAAACTTCGTTTTAATTCTATGTTTGCTTTATTTAGTTCACAAGATATACCGACGCACACACGAAATGGTTCGGTTGGAAAAAAGACAAATCGCAAAGTATATATACAGGAGGTGAACGGGTGTTCGGGTGAAAATCTCGATTCAGTCTAATGGCGATGCCCATTGGAAAAAACCCAGTCACCCCTCTGGTGTGACCGTAGATGCCGAGGATCAAAAAAACCCTCCTCACTCTTCACTGCTCTTCGCCGCTCATTGCTGTTCACCCGGTGGCGTGAACAACTGGGTTAACACTGCGCCCACTCCCGTATGGCTTCAAGTCTTCAAATGCTGACTGAGCTTCTGATGTCCATATGAATTTACGCTTATATTTTAAAGTATCGGTAATTGGAGACGCAATAGCAGCGTAATTTTGAATGAATTTATGATACCAACCCGCCATTCCTAAAAGGCTCCGAACTTGTTTAACCGATTTTGGGGTGGGAAAATCGACTATGGCGCATATTTTATCTGGGTCTGTCTTGATCGTTCCCTCACCTACAATATGCCCTAGATACTTGACATTCTTTCTACAGAAATGACTTTTCTCGACGTTTATAGTTAACCCTGCATCGGATATACATTTGGATAGCTCTGTAAGCAGAGTTATATGCTCGTTAAACGAATCTGAAACAATTAACAGATCATCCAAGTAGATAAATATCTGATGACGCCGATGTGGTGGCACTATTTAATGCATGAGTTTGGACATGGTTTGCGCCGCGTTACACAATCCAAAAGGCATTACTTTGAAATGGTACAGGGGTCTACCTGCTACTGAAAAGGCTGTCTTATCCCGTGACTCAGGCTCTAAAGGAATTTGCCAATACGCGTCTTTCAAGTCGAGACTTGTAATGTACTCGGCCTTAGGTAATCTGCTAAGGATGCCGTCTATGATTGGCATTGGGTAAGCATCCTTAACTGTAACGGCATTCACCCGTCTACTATCTATACATAACCTATGTTTTCCTGGCTTACTCACCAACACAACGGGCGAAGACCAAGCACTTTGAGATTCCTCAATAACTCCTAATTTTAACATGCGATCTAACTCTTCATATATTATTTGTTCCTTTGCTGGTGACATAGGATAGTGTCGCGGCTTAATTGGTGCCGCACCAGCAACATCTATTGAATGTGACAGCAACTGCGTTTTCCCTAGTCCCAACTTAGCGAATGATGGAAACAAACCCATACATTCAGACAAACGTTGCTTCTGATTACTGTCTAACATCCGTTGCGCCGTATCCTCTACGCTTAAACTAGCTATCTGTAGCGGTCCTACTGACAGTCCAGATGGTAATAAATCAAAAGCGAGCCAAAAATCTATGCCTAAGTAGAGATCCTGGGTTAGCCCAGGGACTATATAAAATTTCAATATCTTACTACTTCCTCTAAAACTAACTTCAGTACTTATCTTTCCTACTATCTGCTGGGGTGTTCCATCTGCAGTATTTACTTTATTTGACATTGGCCTAATATTCTGTTTTACAGCCAATAATTCTTCGGCAAAACTGCCACCAACACAACTTATACTAGCCCCAGTATCCATGAGGCCACTTACTAATCTATTGAATAACTTTACCTCTGCATAAGGGCGGATATCAAAAACATTGCCGACTACCGCCGGGGCTATTAGCTTTCGCTCCTTTTTAACACCTTTATTAAAAGCCTTCCTTCGCTCTCTTGAACGAGTCTGTGACCAATAAATTCCTAATCTAGGCGACTCTACTGGTTCCGTTTCGTAATATTTAGATATTTCTAACGATTTCTCATCAGAGATATGCGTAAATTCGGGCAAATATTTTTCTAACCCTAGTGTTTCCTTTAATCTGTATTGCTGGCCCTCGACCTGCCGTGTTTTTTGAATGATCATTACAATGGGCACAAGATGGCTTATACGTGTTTGGCTTCCCACAGCCATAGCAAAACACTCGCCGTTCTGCTACACATTCTTGATAGGGATGACGCGCCGTATCACAGTTCCAACAAACCAAGTTAACTGCTTCCACCACTGGCACCTCATCTTCTGCCTCGGACTCTTCTTCTGTTTGAATGCTCACTGCATTTACCACTCTCCTAGGCATGGGTCTTGGTGGTACACTCAATGGTTTGCGTACTGTCTGCATAAAGGTTTCTCTAGTACGCACTAACTGCCTTAACTTAGATACCGAAGCTATGGACTCATATAATAACTCATGCTGAATATCGGGCAGAAGATTAGCCCGAAGATGCTCTAGCAACTCAATTTCTGGTAACGGAGTAGACAGTTTGTCAGCTAGTGTCACTATCGCCTCGTAGAATTCGTCGAACGATTCTTTATCCCCTTGTCTGCTTTTGCTGATAGCAGCTCCAGAACCACTCACTAGCATTTCCTTCAAACAAATTGCTAACATACCGCGACAGAACTACGAAATTACCTTCTAAAGCCTGATGAGTCATTGCTTCCGCTCTATAAATAAACTCGTCCACTGATATACCGGACTTGCCATTAAACCTTAACTTCCAACTACTTATAACCTGACTTATTCTGTCTGGTCTAAGCTCCAAAATACTGTTACCATTACTTGCCTGCTCACTAGCTGCTGTTGCTGATACTTGGCTACGTAAGTTCGCTGCCTGTTGTGTACTTTCCTCAGCGTTCACTTGGTGTGTCGCTACAATCTCTGGAATCCATTTTCTAACGCTTGTGTCAATAATTCCGTTTGTCTAACTACTTGAATTTCCAGTCGCTCATTTTGGCGAGATGCAGCCGTCGCCATGGCATTCGCTATTAATCTGGCTAAATTAACGTCGCTATTCCTAACAGATTCGGAAGGCTCTATACCCTAATCTAACCTTCTTTCCTGACTCAAATCCCTCTGTGCCATTTCTGCTAGTAAGTTGGCCCTTTGCGCTGCTGCCCTGCCCAGTAATCGGATAAAAAAAATTCAAAGAAAATTTTCTGAACCAAAAAAAAAATGAATCTCGAAATCGCATTTCCTATTTTTTCCTCAAAATTATAGAATGTTAGTCTACATTCTGTTAGTTAGTATAACGCTAACTAACAATACAAGCAGTACAAGCAGTGCAAGCAGTGAACGCAGGTTACTCTTTGAACTTATATTGCCCACTTTTAGGGATCAAACGTTTATATATTGTTTAGTTATGAAGAAGAAAAATCATTCCTACTCTTTTCTTTTCGTTTTCTTTCTAAATACAAACGGTTACAAGCGCTACTACAAAACCCCCCCACTAAAATCACACTTACCTAATGGAAAGGGTGATACTCGCTTGAAACCGGGCCAAAAAAAAATTATTGCTTAATATCTTTTGCATGGAATTTGCCTACCAAATGGCCTTGTAGATTCTCCAACTCATAGTACGCGTTGCCGAGCTTGCGTCTCACTCTCGCCTTCACGAACGGTGGCGCTAACTTGGAGTTGAATCCCTTTGAGAAATTACTTTGCTGGAAGTTCCTACGAAATACCTCTTGTCCCACTGAAAAAGACACCTCGCGACTACGTAAATTATACAGATTCTCATTCCGCTCATGCTGTTTTCGTGACTCCTCCTTAGCTTTAGTTCCCATTATTTCGAAAGAGTCGTCCCTACTAAACCTTACAGCCCGATCCTCAATTCTAAGTTCCGTAGCACTTGGTAAACGGACCCGTCGGTTACCATATGCTGACCAAATGCCAACCTATAGGGTGTTGTGTTTATCGCCGAATGAATAGTAGACCTCAATGCACAAGCGATACTACTTAGCTTCTCGTCCCAATCAGACTGGCTTGGACTTACGTAAGCCTTCACTGCTGCCAATACCGACCGGTTTACTCTCTCCGACACATTAGCCTGCGGAGCATACGCAGCCGTATACGTGTGACGCACTTTATATCTTTGCAACAGCTCATTAAAATGGTGTGCTCTAAATTGGGGCCCATTATCGGATACTATAATCTCAGGTACCCCAAAACAATGAAAAAGATCCTCTTCTAGAAACTGGGTAACCACTTCCGCGGTAAACTTTTTTACTTTCTTTAGGAACGGAAATTTTGAGAAATGGTCCACTACAATAAAAATTCCAATATTGCCAGACTTGCTACGCGGGTAAGGACCCAAGAAGTCCACATACAGTCTCTCGAAGAATCTTGACGTTACACCCGACTTGCCTAATGGTGGCCTTAACGTATAATTCGGGTGTTTAGTGGCTTTACAAACATCACATCTGTTTATAAACTCTTTAACTTCTGACACTAGATTTGGCCAGTAATAGTAGCGCCTGAGTTTTTCCAATGTCTTATTAATACCGCAGTGGGCCGCTAGTGGGCTTTCGTGAGAAAATTTCAACAACTGCGCCACTAAACCCTTGGGAATCCATAGTTTCCAGCACTGATCATCTGCTAACTTCTCTCCAGGAAAATGCTCACTACGCCGGTAAACTAAATTGCCCATTACTTTCACGTCCGGTACTGACTGGGGGTTTTTTTCGACCTTCGCCTTTAGCTCCACATATTCGGGACTTAAAATTCTTAAAATCGATTCCTAAATCACTATCTAATACCGCTAAATCAGGGGTAAAAACTCTGGACAAAGCGTCTGGCACCACATTTTGACTACCTTTTCGATGTGAAATGGTAAAATTAAATCCCTGAAGTTTCAAAGACCATCTGGCCAACCTAGAACTCAAGTCTGATTGACTCATTAACCACTTTAAAGAAGCATGGTCGGTTATGATAGAAAATTCTTGACCCTCCACGTAGGCCCTATATTTTTTTTACTGCTAACACGGCTGCCAAACACTCTTTCTCTGTAACTGATTAGTTTCTTTGTGCCTGGTTCAGTTTTTTTGACATAAACGCAATGGGTACTTCGTCCTTATCCTCTGTTAACTGGGTTAACACTGCGCCCACTCCCGTATGGCTTGCGTCACAGTTTATGGAGAAAGGTTTTTTAAAATCGGGACTATGTAAAACTGGTGCCTGGCTTAAACGTGTTTTCAAGTCTTCAAATGCTGACTGAGCTTCTGATGTCCATATGAATTTACGCTTATGTTTTAAAGTATCGGTAATTGGAGACGCAATAGCAGCGTAATTTTGAATGAATTTATGATACCAACCCGCCATTCCTAAAAGGCGCCGAACTTGTTTAACCGATTTTGGGGTGGGAAAATCGACTATGGCGGATATTTTATCTGGGTCTGTCTTAATCGTTCCCTCACCTACAATATGCCCTAGATACTTGACATTCTTTCTACAGAAATGACTTTTCTCGACGTTTATAGTTAACCCTGCATCGGATATACATTTGGATAGCTCTGTAAGCAGAGTTATATGCTCGTTAAACGAATCTGAAACAATTAACAGATCATCCAAGTAGATAAATATCTGATGACGCCGATGTGGTGGCACTATTTTATCCATGAGTTTGGACATGGTTTGCGCCGCGTTACACAATCCAAAAGGCATTACTTTGAAATGGTACAGGGGTCTACCTGCTACTGAAAAGGCTGTCTTATCCCGTGACTCAGGCTCTAAAGGAATTTGGCAATACGCGTCTTTCAAGTCGAGACTTGTAATGTACTCGGCCTTAGGTAATCTGCTAAGGATGC
Organism: Drosophila willistoni; assembly: GCF_018902025.1. NCBI lineage: Eukaryota > Metazoa > Arthropoda > Insecta > Diptera > Drosophilidae > Drosophila > Drosophila willistoni. The sequence goes on along the minus strand of NW_025814599.1, from coordinate 175,252 downwards.
CGTCTATGATTGGCATTGGGTAAGCATCCTTAACTGTAACGGCATTCACCCGTCTACTATCTATACATAACCTATGTTTTCCTGGCTTACTCACCAACACAACGGGCGAAGACCAAGCACTTTGAGATTTCTCAATAACTCCTAATTTTAACATGCGATCTAACTCTTCATATATTATTTGTTCCTTTGCTGGTGACATAGGATAGTGTCGCGGCTTAATTGGTGCCGCACCAGCAACATCTATTGAATTGACAGCAACTGCGTTTTCCCTAGTCCAACTTAGCGAATGATGGAAACAAACCCATACATTCAGACAAACGTTGCTTCTGATTACTGTCTAACATCCGTTGCGCCGTATCCTCTACGCTTAAACTAGCTATCTGTAGCGGTCCTACTGACAGTCCAGATGGTAATAAATCAAAAGCGAGCCAAAAATCTATGCCTAAGTAGAGATCCTGGGTTAGCCCAGGGACTATATAAAATTTCAATATCTTACTACTTCCTCTAAAACTAACTTCAGTACTTATCTTTCCTACTATCTGCTGGGGTGTTCCATCTGCAGTATTTACTTTATTTGACATTGGCCTAATATTCTGTTTTACAGCCAATAATTCTTCGGCAAAACTGCCACCAACACAACTTATACTAGCCCCAGTATCCATGAGGCCACTTACTAATCTATTGAATAACTTTACCTCTGCATAAGGGCGGATATCAAAAACATTGCCGACTACCGCCGGGGCTATTAGCTTTCGCTCCTTTTTAACACCTTTATTAAAAGCCTTCCTTCGCTCTCTTGAACGAGTCTGTGACCAATAAATTCCTAATCTAGGCGACTCTACTGGTTCCGTTTCGGAATATTTAGATATTTCTAACGATTTCTCATCAGAGATATGCGTAAATTCGGGCAAATATTTTTCTAACCCTAGTGTTTCCTTTAATCTGTATTGCTGGCCCTCGAGATCATCTGTGTGCGTGCACTTCTCCGAAGTGCACGACCTGCCGTGTTTTTTGAATGATCATTACAATGGGCACAAGATGGCTTATACGTGTTTGGCTTCCCACAGCCATAGCAAAACACTCGCCGTTCTGCTACACACTCTTGATAGGGATGACCCGCCGTATCACAGTTCCAACAAACCAAGTTAACTGCTTCCACCACTGGCACCTCATCTTCTGCCTCGGACTCTTCTTCTGTTTGAATGCTCACTGCATTTACCACTCTCCTAGGCATGGGTCTTGGTGGTACACTCAATGGTTTGCGTACTGTCTGCATAAAGGTTTCTCTAGTACGCACTAACTGCCTTAACTTAGATACCGAAGCTATGGACTCATATAATAACTCATGCTGAATATCGGGCAGAAGATTAGCCCGAAGATGCTCTAGCAACTCAATTTCTGGTAACGGAGTAGACAGTTTGTCAGCTAGTGTCACTATCGCCTCGTAGAATTCGTCGAACGATTCTTTATCCCCTTGTCTGCGTTTGCTGATAGCAGCTTTAATATGCTGATCGGTACGCTCGTCTTTAAACTGTTCCCTCAAGGCTCTACATAAGTCTAACCACTTGATGTGTGATACCTTCTTGTGGTATCTCCAGAACCACTCACTAGCATTTCCTTCAAACAAATTGCTAACATACCGCGACAGAACTACGAAATTACCTTCTAAAGCCTGATGAGTCATTGCTTCCGCTCTATAAATAAACTCGTTCACTGATATACCGGACTTGCCATTAAACCTTAACTTCCAACTACTTATAACCTGACTTATTCTGTCTGGTCTAAGCTCCAAAATACTGTTACCATTACTTGCCTGCTCACTAGCTGCTGTTGCTGATACTTGGCTACGTAAGTTCGCTGCCTGTTGTGTACTTTCCTCAGCGTTCACTTGGTGTGTCGCTACTACTGAATACAATCTCTGGAATCCATTTTCTAACGCTTGTGTCAATAATTCCGTTTGTCTAACTACTTGAATTTCCAGTCGCTCATTTTGGCGAGATGCAGCCGTCGCCATGGCATTCGCTATTAATCTGGCTAAATTAACGTCGCTATTCCTAACAGATTCGGATGGCTCTATACCCTCATCTAACCTTCTTTCCTGACTCAAATCCCTCTGTGCCATTTCTGCTAGTAAGTTGGCCCTTTGCGCTACTGCCCTGGTTTGCATTCTTGCCTGACGGCTGGTCTGTGGTCCCACACTAAGTGCTTCAGCTCCTTCTTCTTCCATACTCTGTAACGGTTGATCACAAGTGGGGCAAATTTCCCTACTACCGACGTGTATGTTGAAGCACGCTATGTGGAAATGATGACCACAAGTAGTGCTCCGTAGCTGCGCCCTATATTGTATTGGTTTATCGCAGATAAGGCAAAGGGTATTGTCGTCCTGAATCGCGGCTAGATCTTCGCTGCTGTGCCTTACCGACATTTCTCACCACAAAACGTTTGCTTATTTGTTAACTAAATATGTTGAGGACTTCCCTCTTATTATTAAGCTTTTAATTCCAGATCTGGTTAATTCCTAATAAAACTATTTCTATTAAATTGATTGATTAACAAAGCTATACTTATTATACTGATGTTGCAAAGAAATAAAGAAAATATAAAGAAAATTCAAATAACTTTCATAAAACTAATAAGGGGAATCATGCCATGTGTTAAAAAAAATGATTTGAGCAGCTGCTAAAATAACGATAAAAGAGGACTTTAAGTATAATTGAAAATGCAGGTATGCCCTTGCCTATTGCCAAGTATCACATAACTCCATACAATTTACCTAACTACTTAAAGCAATCAACATTTTATACCTAACTTGTAGGCAACTAAGAAAACTAATAGTTTTAACTAAGAAGTATTAACCGCTTGGAGGCTATAGTCTTTGACCATTGTTAAACCTGATCCGAAACGACAAAAAACCTCTCTGACTATCGAAAATTACCCGTGGCTAAACCGACAATCCTGAGCGCGGAGCCGAAAATATTTTAGAATTCAAGGCTGATCCAGCTGACCAATTGATTGTGCGTTGTTTTATTTTTCTTCTTGTTGGTGGTGTGGACATAGAGTTATGTCGAAACTTTATGTACTCCGACTGACCACCCAATACAATCAGGAACACTAGCGTTCGAAAACCGAGATATAAATACCCATAAGAAAAGCTGTTATTGACTAAAATGTTTTCGTCGGGGCTCCCGAAACCGTTTTGGCCCCACGTTTGGGCGCCAATTAATAAAATTATGAATACTTAACTGTAACATATAACCTGCTACAACTTTACTGCGAGCTGTTGGAATCTGGTAGAATCTATCAGTAGTACGCGCTGGTTTCGGCTCAATTAGTCGGTGAAGAATGGGGGATGGGGGAAAATGGATAGACTACCCGCTCTACTAGTTACAATTTTATTAATGAATTCGCGTACTGACACAATTTATCCTCGGTTTAACGCTTTGTACTTGCAAAAGAAAAAAAAATAGAGAAAAGAATGAGAAAAAGAAAAGAAATATCGCGTTTCCTGACGCAGCTGCTGAACAAGAAGGGGTCTGATATCAGTGACGCCCAAAACAAATTCGCCCACCCTACCATGATCGCTGTATCCAAAGAAAAAAAAATTACCCAGCGATCCCTATGCCAAACAATTTTTAACCTAACTTACTTTGCATCCCCCCCTTGTAAACGTCTCAGCCTAAATTCATCTTAAAAACTTATATTTAATAAAAGTAACAAATAATATAAAGCATTTCAAAAATTAAAAATTATAGATTATGATATAAATATATGTAGATATGTAGATATGACAATGTTTATATGAAAAGTATATTAAAACTCAAAGAAAGAAACCAAACTCATTCCTTTTTTTTTTTTTTGAGCATAAGTTAAACTTCTGATGACCAAAAAGACCAAAATCAAATTTTATATGTTATTTAAACGAGAGCAACGAAAACTGCTTTAACTCTCTCTTTACTTTGCTTGGTCAATCATATACCAAAAAGACAAAAAAATGACATTAAAACCAAAGAGTACTCACTTAAGCATCCCACGGAGAAAGATCTTTCTGGTGACCGCTGTAAGTAAATGGGTAAAAAAATATGGGGAGAGAGTATGTTGTTGATTCGAGAGAGAATTAAACCATGCTAAGCTTTCGCCAGTGGCGTGCAAAAAAAACCAAAAAAGGGGTGAACTAAAATTTTCACCGAAGTTCCACTCATGCCAAACAAAAAAAATTACAAATGAAATTATAAAAATAAAGTAAAAAAAAAAATACAAAAAAATTAACTTGGCTTTGGAGTACACCAAAAACTCAGAATTTTACAATTTAAAAGTTAGCTTTAAGCGAAAGTATTAGAAAAAAAAATTAAAATCACCAGTAAATAAAATAACCAAAACGGAACGCCAGCCAAGCGGCTACACATATGAAAGCTCCGCTGGTTGATAGTTATCACAAAAGAAAAGCTTTTACTTATCAGAGTTTGCTTGCATGGTAAGGGCGGGGGGGAGTCTCTCCTCTAGTCTAGAGAATCCTATATTCTTTATTTTTTTGGTTTTACTATTCATGCCCGTCTCAGATCTTTTCTGGCCAATGCTCTGCGTTTTCTGCTCCAGGGGCTTCGGTCCGTTTTGACAGCTTGTCCCTCATAAGCCTTTCTCTAGTCGGCTGACCGGCTTAGACCATTGCATCTGGTCTGTGAACTAGGTGCCAACTCTACATATAAAACAAAACTTTCTTACTACACACATTAAAAGGCGCATTTTTTTACTGCTTACCATTTGACTTGGCACCGGATTAAAAAAACAATATTACTTATTAAAAATATATTATTACAATCTACTTCATCAGACATGGGCAGCATGTGCCTAAAAGACAAACATTTTTCATAAAAATTGCTTCCTTTACTCAAACTGATAGGCGCGTTTATATAGCGCTGGACTTACATTTTTTTTGAAAACTGCTTCGAATTCACTATTCAAACTTCACAATCGGACTTTTTCCGAAAAAAAAATTAGTTTTCACTACGATTTTAATTCTTTTCGACCGCACTAGTTGAAGATGATTTTGAAAAGAAAAGTCATTCCCATGGGGGCCGACATACTTGGCTAAATCTCTATCCCTTAGTCCTCTTTGGACCCCTCTCTTCGCCTCGATTACCCCTAAACTTCCCTGATCCCAACTCTAGAGGAGCCTAGGGGGCGCCACAAAAAAATAAAAGTAATCGGATAAAAAAAATTCAAAGAAAATTTTCTGAACCAAAAAAAAAATGAATCTCGAAATCGCATTTCCTATTTTTTCCTCAAAATTATAGAATGTTAGTCTACATTCTGTTAGTTAGTATAACGCTAACTAACAATACAAGCAGTACAAGCAGTGCAAGCAGTGAACGCAGGTTACTCTGTGAACTTATATTGGCCACTTTTAGGGATCAAACGTTTATATATTGTTTTAGTTATGAAGAAAAAAATCATTCCTACTCTTTTCTTTTCGTTTTCTTTCTAAATACAAACGGTTACAAGCGCTACTACAGGTTACTTCAGCTCTTCATCTGGAGCTGGCCACTGATCTCAGCACCGACACATTCTTGGCGGCATTAAAACGTTTTATGGCTCGTCGTGGGAAGTGCTCCCAAATGTATAGCGATAACGGGCGCAACTTTGTTGGTGCAGAACGTGCACTAGACGAAATGGTACAGCTTCTCGCTTCACGCGAGCACAATGATGTCGTTTCAAAAGCCCTTGCGGATCAAGGCATCAAATGGAATTTTATTCCTCCATATTCACCACACTGGGGTGGTAAGTGGGAGTCGGCAGTACGCTCGGTTAAGCTGCATTTGCGACGTGTAATAGGAACCAACGTCCTCACCTTTGAGCAGATGCACACACTGCTCTCGCAAATAGAATCTGTCGTTAATTCGCGACCATTGTGCGCAGCATCGGATACTGAAATTGCCTACCTGTCACCGGCACATTTCTTAATTGGCAGAACATATACAGCAGTTCCTGAAGACGGCTATTTGCAGATTCCGACCAATCGATTGAGCTACTGGCAGCATGTTCAAGCAATGCTTCAAGGATTTTGGAAGCGTTGGCATCAAGAATACTTGACATCGCTACAACAGCGCCCGAAATGGACCACCAAGTTACCAAACATTGCGATCGGTAATCTTGTACTGATCAAGGACTCTAACGCTCCTCCATCGGCATGGCTCTTAGGACGGGTAACTCAGGTGTTCACAGGAGCTGATGGCCTTGTCATAGCGGTTCAGGTTCTCACCAAATCAGGACAAGTCACTCGCCCTATCACAAAGATTGCAGCCCTACCGGGTTCAGAAACGGAGTTTCAGGGGGGGCGGGATGTTGAGGAACCAATTGTCATTTAACTTTCATTGCTATACGCAGCAAAGCAAAGACTCATGAATGATCTTGCACATCTCACAATGCTTTGTTTTTGTATTTTCTCTTAAGTTTTCTAGAATATACTGGCGCCAGTCTGGTATGCTCTGTCTCTGTCACTCTTTATAAACTATATGTCCTACTCAGTTGCGTAAGAATTCAAAATTTAGTAATAAGCAAGCAAACGAACGATCAAGACGTGTTCTAGCAGTGGCAGACACAGTTCAGTAACATTGAAGTAAAAATAAAGTTAAGTTCTTATGAGATATTAAACACAGTGGTTTATTGTTCATCACCGGAGCTCTTGGATTTTTGGTCCTCACCTTTTTCCTATCGGACTTGGGAGAAGAGTCTCCTTTGCGTTTAGCAGTTTCTTTTGCACCAATTTTTGCTGCTTGTCAAGTGGGTCTTTTTAATTTCCCAATTTCGGATGAGCACGTGGCGCTGTTGCCACCCATGCCGGTGGCTAGGGGGGGGGGAATAGGCTCCGTTATTTGTTTGCACCAGTACTTAGTAGGAGTGAGCGAGATGGCTATATAAGCTCGACCAATCAGGTAAAGCTAGATACGTGGCGTGATTACGCCAGCCAATCAGAGCGAAGATAGCAAGAATTCCGTTATTCGGTAGTTGACAAAAACGCGAGTTGTCCGCTAATTGATTAGGCACGTCTGCTCTTGACGAGAGTAGCATCGCAACTGAAAAAAACAAAAAAAAAAAAAAAAAAATTAATATGAAAATTTATTGTTGAGTGGTACCACTAACCATAGAACACATAGATGGGACAAACTCATGATTTTTTGATTGCAAACGCTAGCCTAGTCATGGAACCCCAGAGAACTTCGGGAAAACCCGAACGCTCGTACTCTCAATGAGAGCGTAAAGTGGGGAGAGGGCCAAGCAGCTACGAAAATAATTCAGTCTAGCACAGACTACAGAACGACGAAGGCAGGCCTATGTCGCTTGTGATTTCGTTCTGTCTATGTATGTGTACACTCGTTTGTACATGCTCAGGCTTCGTAGTGTGTGTGTGACGTGAAGTTGTACAACATCGCAGTTCAACAGCTCGCTCGACCAAAATTTTTAATTTTCGACAAAACAGCGACAATGCGAATAGGATATGCCACTGTGGAAAGAATATCAAGAAATATTGCCATCTGCTTCGTATGTAATCCGGTGGCTGTACCGATAGAGTGCTCGCTTGGCAATAGGAAAGTCCCTGGTTCGATACCCAACTCGAAACCGACCAGTAAGGTTTTCTTTTTATTTTTTAACAAAAACAGAATAAAAAAGACAAAATAAACAAAAAATAAAGAAATAAAAAAATCAACAAAAAAAAACAAAATTATACAAAATAGAAAAATAAACCTTATTTAAGCCGACGATTTCGAGTTGGGAATCGAACCAGGGACATTCCCCAAGACACATTACCAAGCGAGCACTCTATCGGTACAGCCACCGGGATACATACGAAGCAGATGGCAATATTTCTTGATATTCTTTCCACAGGGGCATATCCTATTCGCATTGTCGCTGTTTTGTCGAAAATTAAAAATTTTGGTCGAGCGAGCTGTTGAAATGCGATGTTGTACAACTTCACGTCAAACACACACTACGAAGCCTGAGCATGTACAGACGAGTGTACACATACATAGACAGAACGAAATCACAAGCGACATAGGCCTGCCTTCGTCGTTCTGTAGTCTGTGCTAGACTGAATTATTTTCGTAGCTGCTTGGCCCTCTCCCCACTTTACGCTCTCATTGAGAGTACAAGCGTTCGGGTTTTCCCGAAGTTGTCTGGGGTTCCATGACTAGGCTAGCGTTTGCAATCAAAAAATCATGAGTTTGTCCCATCTATGTGTTCTATTGTTAGTGGTGGTACCTTTAAACATAAATGGTCAATTTCATGAGTATTTATTTATTTATTATAATGATATTTGATGGTATTTATAAAAATTTATAAACGATGCCAGCTAGCAATTGGGTGTAGCTACTTTTATGGCTCCCTCAGTCGCTTCCCGGGAAACCAAAGCTTTTGGGCTCCGGGGGAAGTATGGTTGCAAAGCTGAAACTTAAAGGAATTGACGGAGGGGCACCACCAGGAGTGGAGCCTGCGGCTTAATTTGACTCAACACGGGAAAACTTACCAGGTCCGAACATAAGTGTGTAAGACAGATTGATAGCTCTTTCTCGAATCTATGGGTGGTGTGAAATGGCCGTTCTTAGTTCCTAGAGGAAGTAAAAGTCGTAACAAGGTTTCCGTAGGTGAACCTGCGGATGGATCATTATTGTATTTTCCAACCGTTATTAAAACAAATAAATACCAAGTTAATATAAAGATATATAAAATGAAAATGAAATTGAAGATGAGAGCATAAAATGAAAATGAATGAATGAAATGATTATTATTATTATTAAATCTGATCAGGGGAAGTCTATTTAATACAATATTTGATTTGAAAAATTAAATTAAATTAAATTTAAATAAAGTAAAATGAGTATAAATATATAACAATTGACGGTAGAAAAAAAATATATTAACTCTTCTTGAATTATGTATTCCGATCGGAGATTGAAAATGATTTTTGTATATCTTTATTTATCTGCGTGTATATGTACCATAATATACAGGCGTTGCGTAATGTATTGGCCATTGTTGGTTTGGGCATACATTGGTTAAAGCAACATCCCAAATGTACAATGTTGTACCTGCATTTAAGGTTAACGTTTTACATAAATTGATAGTTTACTTTAAGTTTCAAGTTTTTAAATCAACTAATCAATTAACTAAGACATTTCGCAGCATTCGTTTGGGTTAAGATTTTATTGAAGGAATTGATATATGCCAGTAAAATGGTGTATTTTTAATTTCTTTCAATAAAAATATTATTGACGTAATGAAATAAACAAACAATTTAATAATCACTCTAAGCGGTGGATCACTCGGCTCATGGGTCGATGAAGAACGCACCAAACTGTGCGTCATCGTGTGAACTGCAGGACACATGAACATCGACATTTTGAACGCATATCGCAGTCCATGCTGTTATGGTACTTTAATTAATTTTAGAGTGCTGCTTGGACTACATATGGTTGAGGGTTGTAAGACTATGCTAAATAAGTTGTTTTAATATTTTACGAAATATTAAAGCATATGGTATATTATTGGATATATATGTATATTCATAATATTAATAATAATTGAAACACATTGGCTCACATATGTATGAGAAAAACGAAGATGTATAATTTTCTTTTTCAAATCAAATAATACTGAGGAATGTCTAGCATAAAAAATATTAAATTTTAATCTAGAATTGCCTCTTATTAATGATATGAAATGAAAAAATAATTGTGTCATAATATTATTCTTCACTTAAAGTATACAATGGTTTTAATATATTAAATAATATATTTGTGTGTATATACAATCTCAACTCATATGGGACTACCCCCTGAATTTAAGCATATTAATTAGGGGAGGAAAAGAAACTAACAAGGATTTTCTTAGTAGCGGCGAGCGAAAAGAAAATAGTTCAGCACTAGGTCACTTTGTCTTTATGGCAAATGTGAGATGCAGTGTATGGAGCTTCAATATTCTAGTATGAGAAATTAACGATTTAAGCCCTTCTTAAATGAGGCCATTTACCCATAGAGGGTGCCAGGCCCGTATAACGTTAATGATTACTAGATGGTGTTTTTAAAGAGTCGTGTTGCTTGATAGTGCAGCACTAAGTGGGTGGTAAACTCCATCTAAAACTAAATATAACCATGAAACCGATAGTAAACAAGTACCGTGAGGGAAAGTTAAAAAAAAATCTAAATAGAGAGTTAAATAGTACGTGAAACTGCTTAGAGGTTAAGCCCGATGAACCTGAATATCCATTATGGAAAATTCATCATTAGAGTTTTAATATTTTAATAATATTAAAATAATAGTGTGCATTTTTTCCATATAAGGACATTGTAATCTATTAACATAAACCAAATTTATTATAAAATATGACTTATAGTTTATTTAAATTATTTTGCTTGCATTTTAACATAGAATAAATGTCATTAATTTGATAAATTGTTGATAGATTTATATGAATACAGTGCGTTAATTTTTCGGAAATTTATAATAGCATGATTATTATTGATTTTCTGTGTTTATTATATGCACTTGTATGATTAACAATGCGAAAGAGTCAGGATACCTTCGGGACCCGTCTTGAAACACGGACCAAGGAGTCTAACATATGTGCAAGTTATTGGGATATAAACCTAATAGCATAATTAACTTGACTAATAATGGGATTAGTTTTTTAACTATGTATAGATAATTAACACAATCCCGGGGCGTTCTATATAGTTATGTATAATGATATTTATATTATTTATACCTCTAACTGGAACGTACCTTGAGCATATATGCTGTGACCCGAAAGATGGTGAACTATACTTGATCAGGTTGAAGTCAGGGGAAACCCTGATGGAAGACCGAAACAGTTCTGACGTGCAAATCGATTGGCAGAATTGAGTATAGGGGCAAAAGACCAATCGAACCATCCAGTAGCCAACTTCCTTCCGAAGTTTTCCTCAGGATAGCTGGTGCATTTAAATGTTATATAAAATAATCTTATCTGGTAAAGCGAATGATTAGAGGCCTTAGGGTCGAAACAATCTTAACCTATTCTCATACTTTAAATGGGTAAGACCTTAACTTTCTTGATATGAAGTTTAAGGTTATGATATATTGTGCCCAGTGGGCCACTTTTGGTAAGCAGAACTGGCGCTGTAAGATGAACCAAACGTAATGTTACGGTGCCCAAATTAACAACTCATACAGAAACCATATAAGGCGTTGGTTGCTTAAAACAGCAGGACGGTGATCATGGAAGTCGAAATCCGCTAAGGAGTGTGTAACAACTCACCTGCCGAAGCAACTAGCCCTTAAAATGGAAGGCGCTTAAGTTGTATACCTATAAATTACCGCTAAAGTGGATGATTTATATTATTTATAATATAAATTTTGAAACTTTAGTGAGTAGGAAGGTACAATGGTGTGCTTAGAAGTGTTTGGCGTAAGCCTGCATGGAGCCGGTATTGGTACAGATCTTGGTGGTAGTAGCAAATAATCGAATGAGACCTTGGAGGAATGAAGTGGAGAAGGGTTTAGTGTGAACAGTGGTTGATCACGAGTTAGTCGGTCCTAAGTTCAAGGCGAAAGTCGAAAATTTTCAAGTTTTAAAAATGTCAAATGAAATAATAAATAATAAAACGCTTGAATAATTTTGAACGAAAGGGAATACGGTTCCAATTCCGTAACCTGTTGAGTATCCGTTTGTTATTAAATATGGGCTCGTGCTAATCCTGGCAACAGGAACGACCATAAAGAAGCCGTCGAGAGGTATCGGAAGAGTTTTCTTTTCTGTTTTATAGCCGTACTACCATGGAAGTCTTTCGCAGAGAGATATGGTAGATGGGCTAGAAGAGCATGACATATACTGTTGTGTCGATATTTTCTCCTCGGACCTTGAAAATTTATGGTGGGGATACGCAAACTTCTCAACAGGCCGTACCAATATCCGCAGCTGGTCTCCAAGGTGAAGAGTCTCTAGTCGATAGAATAATGTAGGTAAGGGAAGTCGGCAAATTAGATCCGTAACTTCGGGATAAGGATTGGCTCTGAAGATTGAGATAGTCGGGATTGATTGGGAAACAATAACATGGTTTATGTGCTCGTTCTGGGTAAATAGAGTTTCTATCATTTATGATAGTTATTTGTTCCCCGGATAGTTAGTTACGTAGCCAATTGTGGAACTTTCTTGCTAAAATTTTTAAGAATACTAATTTTTAATTAGTTCTTTTAAATTATAACGATTATCAATTAACAATTCAAAACTGGCACGGACTTGGGGAATCCGACTGTCTAATTAAAACAAAGCATTGTGATGGCCCTAGCGGGTGATGACACAATGTGATTTCTGCCCAGTGCTCTGAATGTCAAAGTGAAGAAATTCAAGTAAGCGCGGGTCAACGGCGGGAGTAACTATGACTCTCTTTCACATCTTGCAAAAATGCTATCGTACGCACGGGAGGCGGGTAGCTAGACACAACAGCGTAGTAAATGCCGTCAAGCGGGGACTTGAACGGAAAGGCTGCGTTGTCCATGTCGAACCAAGTCTGCAATGCGACTCGGGCTTAAAAATAAACCGGAGGACCTGGTGGGAATCTGACAGAATCACATTTATGTGATAGACGTTCAGATTGTGACAGACGGACATTCCTTAGATCAAGCGCACCAGCGCAAGGTCGAAAGGTACGACAGAGCTGACATAAGATCACAAATGCGGCGATTTTTCGGAGTGACAGGTGAAATCGAGTTTCATTCCGTTACACTCAACTGGAGAGGAATCTGGAGTGGTCAGTCGGTAAAATGATTGATTGCAAAAGATCTCCTCATCGCTGAAGATACCAAACTCATCAGCGTCAGAGCAGTAAATGGCGGAGTGACGTCTTTCAAATATTTCTAGTTTCTCTTATACTTTTGCCGTCTACTTTGGCATACCATCTAAAAAGGTACAAACATCGCATTGTCAGTAGTTGGTTGCTCGTATCTTTAGAAGATAGCCAAATGCCTCGTCATCTAATTAGTGACGCGCATGAATGCATTAACGAGATTCCGACTGTCCCTATCTACTATCTAGCGAAACCACAGCCAAGGGAACGGGCTTGGAATAATTAGCGGGGAAAGAAGACCCTTTTGAGCTTGACTCTTATCTGATGAGGTGTAGAATAAGTGGCAGATATTATTCCTTGTGTTTGATATCGCCAATGAAATACCACTACTCTTATTGTTTCCTTACTTACTTGATTAAATGGAACGTGTATCATTTCCTAGCCATTATACGGATATATTTATTATAATATCTTATGATCAAAGTATCACGAGTTTGTTATATATATTGTTATTGTTATTGTTACATTTGTTATCGCAAACAAATTCTTTAATGAGAGAGTGCATTTATGTATTTTTATTTTGAAAAATTTGGTGTAACTCCAATTACTCAAGTATGATCCAATCCAACAATAACAACAACAACAATAGTAACTGGGCCGGCAAAGGCAACTGGCAGCGGCAGCGGCAACATATCTTCATATGTTGCAAAAGTCAGGCCACTCGCATAATGCCACTTCTAGAGCTATGTTTATGCCACTTTATGCAAAAATAATTGCACAATTAGTTTGAAGCTGCTCGGGTTGCTTACCGTTGGCACAGAGACACAGACAGTGAGAATGGATGGTGGGGAGAGGGGGAGTAACCATGCCTCCCATTTAATGGCTGCCGTCCTGTGCTCTGTGTGCAATGTAAAATTGGTTCAAGCGTAGCTGCTAACGCGCCGGAGGCAACACACATCACCTGCCCAGCAGCCACCCAGACAACAGACCCGCCCTTCGCAACGCCCCCTTCTGCCGCACTGCTCATTAGTAAGAGTTTTGAATGCTATTACAGCGTCATCTACTCGACTCCTACAATGCCCCCAATGTCTCCCCCCATTTGCCTCATCTGCTGTCTGTTTGTACACATGTGCATAAGTGCAATGAAAACACACACATACACATACATACGTACGGTGAGAAAGAGGAAGAGAGGGGGCGAGGGCGAGAGGCAAACATCGACACGAAGCCGCTGGCACTTTACTTTTTGCGCACACGTACCTTCTCATAGAAGCAGCAGCTTTTTTTTTGTTAGTTTCCTTGCCTCGACCACGCCCACAAAACATAATCCAACCCACGCCCACACACCAACACAATTGAAGAAAAATGAGATAGAAGAAGTTGAAGTATAAAAGGCGTAACTGGTCAGCAGCAGTTGCTTGGCAAGACAATGCGCTTAAAATTGGTAAGATTAGCCTGGTCATTCGGCATAGTTTCTCCTTTTCGCCCTTTTTCTCGCCTCCCATCTCAAATGCCACGCCCGTTTCTCCGTGCTAAGCTCTTTCACATTTGCAGATTTACCTGCACCAGTTACCAGCTGTAACTACTTTCCTCTCTCCGCACTCCCTTCTTCACCACCATTGTCCTCGCTGGCAGTGTGAGTGTCTTTTGCATTTTTAACAACACCAATGTTCTGTTGGTAAGGCAACTTTAGGTTTTAATTTTTATTTTGTTAATGCATTTCCTTTTTTTTTTTTTGGTAACGATGTTACTTTCTTTTTGACATTTAATTATCTCACACAATGTAGAATTTTACAGTTGCAATCCTTTAAGTGTCTTTCCCTCTCCAAATCCAAAAGCCAGTGTGAGTCTCTGTGACAGTTTTCAACCCGTCAACTGACTGAAATGGGAAGCTCTGTAATGTCATTTGGCCAGAGGTAAGAATTAAGTGCATTGCATAAGTGTGTGTGGTGTTATAAAGCAGAGACTCTCTATAATAGCAATTTGATTGTTCAATTGATACTTTCCACTTCTAATATTTAATAATAATTCTTGAGCTTTTCAATTTAAAATTAGCACCAAGAGATACATACGTTGACTTTTATTATGAACAATTTGTTTGTTAAGCAATCTATACCCAAATAGATATTACTTGTAAGTTATTAACATATTTTCGAGTTATCAATGTCGTTGGCTTATTAAGAACCTACCCAAAATATTAAACTGTTGTTTTAGGTCCGATTTATTTATCACTTTACTGCCCTTTGGAGTAAAACTGAAAAGTATTTCTAGCGAAGATAAGCGAAAGGAATAAGTTATTCATGAACTGACAAAAACAGTTGCAAATATTTAAAAATATTTTTCCAAAATTTATTATTTCTTATAAAATAAATAATGGTTTCTTTCAAATCCAAGAGTTTTTAAGATCAAACGATTTAACCTGAGAGAACGCTCAGATCTCTCTCTCCTTTTCTTCATGCTATAACTCTTTACTTCCATCCACAAGAGATTTAGAAAGAGAAAAAGATAAATGTCTTAATAATATCATATTCTTTTATTTGAGAACATAAGCTGACAGATTTGAATTCAAATTCACAATTCAGAATTCAGAGGTCCGGTGCTAACTTTGAACGCGGTGCTAACTTTGAAACTTTGATTGCAATTGTTTTGGTAACTCTTTCCTTACGCGTATCCATCAAAGTGGAAAAACGTTTTATCTAAAAAGGCTAATGTTTGCGAAAGAACAGCCTACAATCTTACCATACGAAATAACGAAAATATTGTTCGAAGCCACTGCTTTCCACCGATTGTACCGGAGCTATATGATATAGTCACCTGATCTTACAATAAATAAATTTGGCACAGTAGTTTACAGGTGTAATAAACTCACAAATATTAAATTTCATGACAATAGTTTAAAAAATAATGAAGTTATTGACAAAAGTCACTGTTTGCGACTTGCCGTTTGTATGGGAGCTATATGATATAGTGACCCGATCCGGTTGAATCCGAGATATACAAACTGTGCAGTAGGAGGAGTTTGCGCTGATCCTGACGGACGGACCTGACTATTTGAACTCGACTCGTCGTGCTGATCAAGAATATATATACTTTATATAGTCGGCGATGCTTTCTTCGATGCGTTGCACACTTCTGACCAAAATTAATATACCCTTTTTGCAAGTGTGTAAAAAAAATTAACATATATACATAACTATATTCGAAATTCAGAAGAAAACTGCCGATTATACTTATAAAACTAAATTAAAATAACGTCGATTAGCTTAGATATACCCATTCAGAAAATAAAACAGGATTCAGCCATTGGGTTATATTCAATAATCTCTTAGCTTTTCAACTATTTTAACGAAAATTCTTAATAATTCACCTATTAAAAAGAGCCAGAAATATTTGGCAAGTGCATACTGCTCAGTTTATTTTCGAAAGTATCTAGTACTTTCGGCTAGACAGAAACAATACGCAAATTTTTGAGATCCAAGAGGGCCTGGGACGTTTGTAAAATTCGACCTGATCAAGAGGGTACAGTACTTCAATCATTCTACTTCGTTAACTCATACAGTCAACATCAAAAATAAAACAAAAACCTTTCCCTTCTAAAAATCAAAAAAAAAAATCAAAAGTGAAAATTTGTTGACTTTTCAATTGATCCTGCAATCCAAAAAGGTAAGTAAACGTAAGAATATTACTTTTCATAATCGAGACCAAGTGTTCTTTTCCAGCCATTGAAGCATATGAATGCTCAATATTCAGCCGGGAACATTGGAGATATCTGCTTCTGATGTTACGTTGGCCGATTCAGATCTCATAGCAGAAGTTGCTGCGTTGGGAGGGAATAAACGTGTGAGGCCGATTATGTCGTGCTACGACGGCTATAATTTTGTGGGCCAGATTATGGTTGAGCATGTCTTGAGTGAAGGTCAGAGTTCATCGGACTCTAGCTTTGAGACTGTATCATCGGATTGTAGCCAGCTCTCTCTGAGTGAGCTCTCAAGAATCGCTCTCGTATCAAGCAATCTCAAACGGGGACACTAACAAAAAGCCCATGAAAAACCCATAGAGACTAAACGGTAAGTGTTAGAAATAGGAAATCCAAATTCAGTATGACCGAATATTCCGTCTTTTGAAAATAGATTCAAAAAGGTTCTCGAATCCAGTGAGGAGAGTGTACAAATCCCCTCCTATGGAGGTACGGAGGAGGCATGTGGTATGGGAGGCTGCGAAATCAAATCCAGACCATGTTCGGTTAAATCTGAAAAGGAGATAGAACCGGATGTTATAAATGGTCAGCAGCCCCCTTACATAAACATACTTCCAGAGAACAGGCAGTTGGTTGTGGTGGTTTCCTCCTCGGAATGCGCAAAAAACTTTTGCGATCTGTTAGAACAGTTCTTTGGGATATTTTTGGATTTCAGAAACGTTCTCTGCTTAGATTTTAATGAGGTGACTCCGGTGATTGAGTATAACGGCCGGCTCTTTATAGCAGCTGCCAACGAAGATACAATGGAATGGGTGGCGCGCAACGTATGTTCTATGAAGCCCTACGTCTTATAGTTTTTAAGACTAACGGCCTCATAGAACATACGTTGCTCGCCACCCATTCCCTGGTTTCTTCGTTGGCCGCTGCGATGTATAGCCGGCCATTGTATTCAGTCCCCGGAGTGACCTCATTAAAGTCTAAGCTGCGAACGTTTCCGAAATCCAAAAATATCCCAAAGATCTGTTCTAACAGATCGCAAAAGTTTTTTGCGCATTCCGAGGAGGAAACCACTACCACAACAAACTGCCTGATCTCTGGTAGTATGTTTATGTAAGGGGGCTGCTGACCATTTATATCATTCGGTTCTATCTCCATGGCCAGAGTTACGTAGCCAAAGGTCGAACCTTGTTTGCATCGAATTTTTAAGCTCCTGGAGCTCTGATATTACGACGGAGAAGTGGGCTGTGATGAGCCGGGAAAATGCGCCCCCTATAGTCACGGATATTTGCCCAAATGAACAGGTTGAGATCTGGATGGATGCGAATAGTGTGGATATCATCAAGGAGAGATACAAAAGCCTCAAACTATCTTTTTGGATGATCGAATTTGAGTTTTGCGGTTAGATGACGCTAATATGTTTTTATTTTATCGAATTTATAAATATAAATTTCTTCGTTCTTTCCTATGCTAAGATTGTAGGCCGTTCTTTTGCAACATTAGTCTTTTTAGAGAAAACGTAAACGGTAAAGAAAGAGTTACCAAAATAGTTCCAAGGGTATACAAATCTTGACGCGGTCGAAGTAAGCCCTGGCCCTTCAGTTTTAATTTAGTTTTATATAAGTCAGTTTTCTTCATTATCCTTATCCCTGACAACTTATATTGAATATCTGCTTACTAATTCCTGTTCCAGCCGTGACCTTGTCAAAAGAGTGCCGCGACGAAGAAGATTCGACTCGGTCGAGTATGCTTCCTTCTATGCGTTGCATAGACCAAAATTAATATACCCTTTTTGCAAGGATTTTAGGATTTTAATGAAATCAACCTAAGAAATTTCCACAATTACTTAGTCTAAAACATTAAGTGGAATGAATAAGAAACTTCTATAATAAACAATATTTGCATTGTCCAACTAATTGTCAGAGAAAACTAAAACGAGAAATGCCTTAAATTGACTCTAAATGAACAAAGCGTGTGAGATTATTTTTGCCAAGTCAAAGTAGTTTTGAATGAATTCATTTAGGATTCTTGAAATTTTGTATTCTCTCTCAAATGGTTAACAATTTAAAATTGATTGAGTATGCTCAAGTTAAATCTGTATATGAATGGCTATTGATAATTATAATTTCATAAATACTATAAATAGTTTGCAACAACCAGCACGTAGCTCAAAGCACAGAGGGAATCCCAGTATGAATATTATCCACGTGTGTTGGCATTTTCTCTTTGATTTAATTAAAATTTTGCAATTTATTAAGTTATATATAGTGTGTATATGTTGTTCTGTGGATGGCATGGATGGCTTTGTCGTCAGGATACAAAAGGAATGCTCGGTTTGCCATATCTGTTTAAGCCAGATGCCAAACACGCACAGTTTGTGCTTGTCTTTAATTGAAGTTTAATAGATGAAACCAGTGAGACAAGGCAAAAAACCAGGGCATGGCATTGAAGAAGGTATAAACGACGTGTATGTGTGTGTGTTTGTGTGAGTGTATGTATGCCAGTTCTGCAAGCATTTTGCTTTTGGGTGTCGCTTTGAATGTTTTGAAAGCAAGCGAAGCGAGCGTGCCGACCGACCAAACGAACATCTGAAATGGTTGCAGGACATTTTTCGAAAATTAAAATTTAAATTTAAATGAAATGAGTGTTGTATGTCAGAACGTGTGTGTGTGTGTGTGCGTGTGTATATGTGAGTAGTACATAGAAAAACCACAACAGAGAAAAACCAAGGGAGCAAGAGCTACAAAAGCAGCGGCTAGCAAAACAAACCGCAGCAACCAAAACCAAACAGAAGAGTTACATAAAGAAAAAGTCGACTTCGTTTTTGTTGTTGCTGTTGTTATCCTCGTCTCCAACGTTCCCAATGTTCTCCTCAACGTTGTCGTTGTCGTAGCCATCGCCTGAGTAAAGAATGTGCACAAATATGTAAATGAAATTGTATGACTCGGTACACACACACTCGCACTCACACACCCGCATTGAGATTGAGGCGGTGTTTGGCCATGGGCGAGCAGTAGGCGTGGAGGAGTTGTTTGGTGCAACCGAAACGCCAAAGAGACTGCGCGAAGGCTCTATGAGTCCACCAGCAGGCAGTGCGGTGCAAGCAAAAAAATC
This sequence comes from Drosophila willistoni, assembly GCF_018902025.1. Lineage (NCBI taxonomy): Eukaryota > Metazoa > Arthropoda > Insecta > Diptera > Drosophilidae > Drosophila > Drosophila willistoni. The sequence continues at coordinate 155,626 of NW_025814599.1, read as the reverse complement.
TAAGTTGCAACAACCTAGGGGCAAGAGCGAGGTGGCAGAAATGGGTGCATTACTGGAGGAAATAGCCGAACGCATCAAGCCAGAAAAGGAAAAGGAGAGAAAGTAGAAAGACTCAAGGAATTGCAGCATGCAGTGAGTGCAAGTGCACCAAAGTATACCTCGTCACAAGAGGGCAACAAACGGAGAGGCCGCAACAACAGCCTAGGATGCCCCTCCAGAGAGCAGTCGCCGCAAACACTTCGGAAACTTTCTTGCCGAAAAATCGCCGGCCGCGAGAAACTTTTTGCCGCCCGACAACCAAGTGGCGTGCCGCAATCAGAGCCTGCATGGCAGACCGTGACGGCGAGGCGACCGACTCGGACCTTACCAAAGAAGCGTCCTGCCGCTATTTTGGTACAGCGAAAAAGTGAGATGTCGTATAGCGACATGCTAAAGCTGGTGACAAGGAGCCAGGACACGAAGCTGCAGGCAGTGGGCGAAAGCGTGCGCTCTGTGAGACGCACCGCCAAAGGAGACCTCCTACTGGAGCTAAATGCAGCAGGGGCAGAGAATGTAGTCCAGCTGAAGGAGGACATAGGATCCGCACTTGAAGGTCAAGTCGAGGCAAGGGCGCTATCGAATCTGACCAGATTGGAGATTCTGGACATGGATGGCGGAACCACCAAGGAGGAAATCGTTCAGGCCGTCTCCGACCAGCTGAGTCTGAAAATTGTTCCCGCAGATGTTAAGAGTCTGCGCCCTGCGCACGGAGGAAATCAGAGGGCAACAATCTGTGTCCGAGGAGCGGTAGCAGAAGCAATCCTGAAAGCAGCCCACCTGAAGATTGGATACTCGGTATGCAGGGTACGCGTAAGCACTTCGGCGTCTAGATGCTACAGGTGCCTGGAGTTTGGACACGTGGCAGCAGCTTGCAACAGCCCCGTCGACAGGACAAATTGGTGCCTAAGATGCGGCGGTAAGGACCACAAAGCGAAGGAATGCAGCAACGCTTTCAATTGCTGTATATGCGAGACAAGAGGGATTACCGTGCGAAAACACGTAGCAGGCAGTCAGCGGTGCCCCTCAATAACGCAGGCGGGGCCCATGAAGTCGTCTCGTCCAAGACGGAATGTTTAGTTTTACCCAGCTAAACTTAAACCACTGTGAGGCTGCACATGAGCTGCTTAAGCAGAGGGTGCGAGAGACCAAATCTGACGCGGCTGTAATCAGCGAACCATTCCGCAGGAAAACCTCACCCAACTGGGCGTACAGCGCGTCAGGCAAGGCCGCCATCTGGGCATGTGGCAACCCGCCAACGCAGCTCCTTTCCCGGCTAGCTGGCGAGCACTTCATCAGCGCACAGGTCAGCGGGATTTGGCTGTACAGCTGCTATTTGCCGCCCAGTCTGTGCCTCACAGGCTTTTGCAAGGCGCTTGATGAACTGTCGACCGACGCAAGGACACACAGACCCACCATAATCGCGTGAGACTTCAACGCATGGGCACAGGAATGGGGAAGCTCCTCCACCAACGCGCGCGGCCGCGCCCTACTCGACGCTTTTGCCTCCCTAGACGTCGAACTTTTGAACCATGGCACCCAAAATAATCGGGCCGGTAGGGGATCCGTGATAGATCTGACGTATGTAAGCAGTTGTCTTGCAAGGTCATCAGCCTGGAAACTGGACAGTTGTTATACGGCGAGCGATCACGAGGCGATCTGCGTTACTATAGGCCGTGCAGCGAACAGACGGCTGCACCAAGCGCACCCCCTCCCTGCCCTTCAAAGAAGACTCACTGGACCCCCAGGCGTTCTCTTCAATGCTGTCCCGGCAAAGTCTCACAACAGTCACGGCGCAAGAAATGGCAAACGAAGCCTGCAGTTTGTTATCAGCGGCCTGTACGGCAAGTATGGCCCAGTCCAGACCCTTCAGAAGCCATCACAAGCCGGTATTCTGGTGGAACGGAGAAATTGGAGATTTAAGGAGATCCTGTATGGCCGCAAGAAGGAAATACCAACGAACGAGGAAGCGCATGGACCCGGACTGGACACTCCATCACGCCCATTACAGCTCGGCTAGAAGGTTCCTCAAGAAGGCGATCCTTTTCGCGAAAAGGGAAATTTATCTGCAGCTGTGTGACTCCGCAGAGCACGATCCATGGGGAAAAGCGTACAAAACAGTGGTCAAGCGGATACACGCAAACCGTCAGCGCGTCCCAACTGACGCTGCAGAAGTTGCAAAAATTGTCGACGGCCTCTTCCCCAACAGGCCGATTTCCCCTAGCATAGCCCAACATCCAGTTCCATTATCCCACAGCATTGATGCGATCTCATGTGACGAAGTCGTGGCGGCGGCCAAATCACTCCAACTCGGCAAAGCACCAGGCCCAGATCGGATCCCAAAACGCGCGATAAAACTGGCCCTGTCTCTTTGACCAGATGTCTTTGCAGCCGTCTTCAATCGCTGCCTCACCGAGGGAATCTTCCCCGAGCAATGGAAGACCCAGAAGTTGACCCTCCTGCCAAAGCCGGGGAAGCCAACAGATACCTCCCCCTCCTATAGACCGATATGCCTGGTGGACTCTATAGTCAAGGTGTTTGAAGGCCTCATCAAGGAACAAAAGGAGGCTCCAAACGGTACTGCCTTGTCGTCACGCTCGACGTAAAGAACGCCTTCAACACTGCGGATTAGAGTTGCATTATCAGTGCCAACCATGAACTCGGCGTCCCTCCGTATCTCCTCGCCATCATTCGGAGCTTTTTCAGGCAGAGGATGCTGAGATATGGCACCTCTGATGGCCCTAAGAGTCGTAATGTGTCTGCTGGAGTGCCACAAGGCTGGGTCCTGGGTCCGCTCCTTTGGAACCTGATGTACGACGGAGTGCTGCGTCTCCCACTCCCGCCAGGTTGCGAAGCCATCGGATATGCTGACGACGTGGCTATCGGAAGCTATAGCCAGTCGGTTGGCCTAGCTCTGGCAGCCGAAAAAACGGAGGCGGTCCTGATCAGCAGTAGGAAAACAGTTGAGCATGCCTCAGTGCAGGTAGAAGGTTCCACGATCACGTCAAAGCGGGCCATCCGGTACCTGGGTGTGTGGCTAGACACTCGTCTATGCTTCAGGGAGCATCTGGAGAACGTACAACGGCGAGCAGCGAGCACAGGCCAGGCGTTATCAAGGCTAATGCTGAACACGAGAGGACCAAAACAGGAGCGGAGACTATTGTTGATGAGCGTGCTGAAATCAATCATTTTGTATGCGGCACAAATCTGGGCCAGCGCTATACACATCACGGCGTACAGTAGGGGCATCACCGCTACCTACCGGCTCTGCGCGCTGAGGGTCTGCAGCGGTTTTGGGACGATCTCCGAGGATGCAGCACTGGTTGTTGCAGGCATGATCCCCATCAACTTACTTGCGGACGAGGCCAAGAACATCGCGGACGCAAAAAGGCGCGGCACGCTAAAGAGGACAGCTAGTAGCGAGGCAAGGATGCAGACCTTCACCACTAGGCAAGAGCGGTGGGATTCATCCACCAAGGGGAGGTGGACCCACACCCTTATCCCCAACATCAGGCCATGGATCGAAAGGAAGCATGGACAGGTGTCTTTCCATCTGACACAGTTCATAACAGGACACGGCTGTTTCAGGACCTACCTGTTTAGATTCGGACACGAGGCTGAGCCGTACTGCTTGACATGTGGTGAAGGAATGGTAGAGGATGCGGAACATGTCCTTTTCGCATGTAGGCGATTCACTAACCAACGGCGGCTTCTGGAGGAAACGGTCGACACTATGCTGACCAGGGAGAACCTGGTGCCTATAATGCAGACGTGGCGGCATGGGAAGCTGTGAGCAGCTTTACAGAAAAAAAAAACACACCCGCATATGGTTGCAACAACAACAACAACAACTACAGCAAGAAACTCTTGAGCAACTTTCTGCTAGGCAAGCAAGGTGCAAATGTGTTCCCAGGATATGGTAGTATGTGCAGCTTGTTTTGCATGTAGTTCGTTGACTTTTGAAGTTGCTCAACGTGCCAGAAGCAGCGGCAGCAATTGCACTTTGCCGTTACATTTGTTACATTTGTAATTGTTGTCAGTCGTCGGAGAGTTGGAGTTGGTATTGAAGTCGCTTTTTGAGTTGTTCGTTGTTTGCCTAAATGCAAAAGTTGCACTCTTCATGCACTGAAAGTTAGAGCGTTAATTATGTGACAAATGCAATTTTGGCCTGGTTGTGGAACGTGTGTAAAACGGAAGTCGTTGTTGCGGTTTTCCTTTTAAGCTTGTTCCTTGTTCCTTTGTTTCTTTGGTTTTTTTTGGGGGGTATTTTATATTGCATACTTTGCAGCGCTTGCACCATTTGGCTTTCCCTTTTTCTGTAAAAGGACCCTTCTAGTCTCTCCCAGTTGCTGCTCATAGCTCACGTAGGTGTATTTAAAATGCTTTTGCATATTTCATTAACATTTTAAAAATTCATGAGCTGCTAATTGAAAACGTTTGTCGTGCCCGACACACACACACACACACACACACACTAAGACAGATCACAGAAGTAATTCTCCAGTGCGGTCGCGTTTTGTTATAGCTCCGTAATTTATATAAAAAATCGTAGTTAAGAGGACTTAACTAGATCCCAAAACTGCGCCGAGAGAGTCTCCTGTGTTTTCCCTGTTCGATAGTGATAGTGTGATAGTAATCGCGTCTCAGCAAGGTGCTAGTAGTGCTTTTGGTTTTTTGGTTTGGTGACCAATTCGGGCGTAGCGGGGTTGCCTCCTACCTCCTGCATTTGTGAGGGTGAGGTGAACGTAGCTACTCTTGTAAGCATCTCTCCACATTCCTCCACCAGCTGATTAGCAGACCTGCCGGACCACCCAAACAACATAGGGCCCCGCATGTTAACAGCTGGCCTTATACTGTTAACTTGTAGCCTAGATCCCTACCAGCCGAGAGGTAAGCGGAGCTTTTATCCAGCATAATATTCCCCCCCTTGTGCACCATAACACGGAAACTGTAAGGGCACCTGCAAACAAACTTCTAGCCGCCGCCTGGTTCCAGCACCCCGTGGCGCCGGGGGTAGCACCTCAGTTGCTTAAGTCGAATTCCCTGGTTCAAATCCCGGCGAAGGAATTCGCTAAAATCCCCTGTTGGTTCAATCTAAATATATATATTCTTTTTATTTTTAATTAATAAATTGATATAAATTTAAGTTGAGTCTGCACCAAATTTGCTGCATTGCATACAGTCTGTGCCAAGCCGGCGCGAATCCGCCTCTGGCGGAGCGGTAAGAGGCCAAGCCTAAAGGATCGGTAAAGGTATAGGTTCACATCCTGTGTTACACCTATATTTGTTTTCATTCTTTTTTTTTGTTTTTCTTCTTTTTTTTGGTTCCACTTTTGCCAAAGTAACCTTGGTCTACTGGTCAACGCTCTAGTTCTATACTAGCTTGGATTTAGGCCACCGAGTCAGGGCGGTATATCTCCCAGCCGTCGTCAGGAGGAAATTCTTGGCCACCGGGGGACTTGCGGATCTGATACTGCTTTTCCAGGGCAAGGGCGTCGCACCAGAGGAGACAGCAAGTCCAGGCTTAGTCCCGCCGCAGCGAGCAAGTAGAGAGCAGCAAACGGATGCAGAAAGTGCAACGGTATCGGAGGTACTTCCAGCCAGGAGTTGCCACTGTACCTGTGAATGCATGAAGCCCCCATCAAGTGTTATAATAGGAAACGCCGGGTCAACTTCGACTTCGAATAACACCTCTCAGGCGGCCCAAAAAAGTTCGAAGAATTCGAAAAGTATACCACAATTGCAGCGGCAACAGAGGCATCGGATGTTGCCAGCCCCTTCGGTGCAAAAAAGTGATCAGAGGGAAGATGAAGGTCAAATCTCAATCCGGACCAGCAATAGCGAGTCTAGCCAAGGCTGGCAAGAAGTAGGCCCAAAACGTAAGACCCGCGTAAAGGAGGCCAAGCCCCGAAGGGCAAAACCAGACGCCCGCTCATCGAGCCGAGCTCTGATGGACGAAATTTCCAAAGTTCTAGGCGACTCAGCTGGGGTCAAAGTTCTCAGGAGATTTAAGTCCGCAATTATTCGGAATCTGGATGACATAGCTGAGCCTTGCCATATTATGCAAGCTTTAGTTAAACACGCGAATATTGATGCATCGACGTGTACGGTGAAGAGTATGCGACCGGGATATAAACGCAATACTCAGGTGGCGATCATCACAGCCCCGGATGTGGTAATGCAAAAAATACTTCTACTGGGTAAACTGGAAGTAGGCTGGAATCTCTGCAGTATCAAGGAACTGGAAGATCTACCAACTCGATGCTATCGATGCCTGGGCTTTGGCCATGTAGCAGCCAAATGCAGCAGCCAAACCGATAGGTCGAACTGCTGCTTAAAATGTGGACAGCCAGGCCATAGTGCGACAAAGTGCGATGGGTCAGAAACTTGCTTCCTTTGCATTGAAGCAGGCGTAGACAGGGCCAAAATAGGCCACAGAGCTGGTAGTCGGCTATGCCCTCAGTTGAGGAGGACCGCAAAAAATTAAGATGACGCCTAAAATAAAAGTGATACAGCTGAACTTGAACCATTGTATTGCGGCTCAAGATCTTTTGCACCAAACAATCCGTGAATTATCAGCAGATATTGCAATTCTCAGCGAACCATACAGAAGGGAAAGTACTGGAGGCTGGGTCTCAGACTCGTCAAACAAGGCTTCTATTTGGACCTGCAGTGAACTCCAAGCACCTCTGGTTAATGTGCGACCATACGATGGCTTCGTCAGAGCGCAGATCTGCGGTAGCTACTGGGTATATAGCTGCTACCTACCCCCCAGCTTATCCATCGCTAGATTTGGAGAGGTCATTGACGAACTAGTGGACGATGCTAGGGGCCGCAGCCCAGTTATAATTGGCGGCGATTTTAATGCATGGGCCACGGAATGGGGCAGTAGTCATACAGATAGAAGAGGCCGTTTGCTGCTTGAGGCTCTGACGACTCTCAACGTTTCGTTACTCAACACAGGGTCCAAGAAAACCTTCAACAGAGCAGGTATGGGATCAATAATAGACTTGACGTTTGTAAGCGATCCACTGGTGCGATTTTCCAATTGGAAAGTATGCGATATTTACTCCGCAAGCGATCATGAGGTAATATTGTTCTCCATTGGCCGTAGTACACCTTCTCACCATACTACTGTGAGCGAAGGAGCATTCAGAGTGGATACTTTGAGCATTCCTGATTTCTGTGGACACCTGCTGTTCAACACAAGTGTTCAACACAGTGCAGAAAACATGGCGAACAGTATTATGCATAGCATTGAGACAGCCTGCAACGCTAGCATGACACGTCGAAAACTTTTTAAACGCCCCTATGCGGCTGTACATTGGTGGTGCGACAATATAGCGGCAGCCAGACAAGCGTGTTTCCGTGCGCGGCGACAGTTTCAGCGTTCAAGAGGTACAGAAAGTTTTGAATCTCTAAGACTTGAATACCATAGCAAACGGCTGGATCTAAAGCATGCTATCAGAACTAGCAAAAGAGAATGCTTCCTGCGTCTTTGCGATTCTGCCGAGCACGATCCCTGGGGCAAGGCTTTCCAGACCGTGGTCAAACGCGTTGATGTCGGGAAAACATCAATACCATCTGATGCAGCGAGCCTGAATCAAATCGTCAGCTCACTTTTTCCACAAAAAACAGGCCCAGGCACCACTGGCAACTCGAAGCAGTGAGATAGAAATAACAACGTGCACGAAAACAGAACTGTTGGAAATCGTCAACAAACTAAATAATAAGAAAGCTCCTGGCCCCGACGGCATCCCGAACAGAGCTTTAAGGCTGGCAGTTAATCTGCACCCTGATGTGTTCATCAAAATGTACAATGCATGTCTGAGAGAAGGAACTTTTCCATCCAGATGGAAAAGGCAGAATCTGGTACTCCTACCAAAACACGGCAAGCCTCCCGGCGAAGCCTCATCATATAGGCCTATCTGTCTTCTGGACACAGCAGGGAAAATATTGGAATCGCTCATAGCTCGTAGGCTCAACAAGGCTATTGAGCAAGGAGGTGGACTTTCTCCTAACCAATACGGTTTTAGAAAGGCAAGATCAACGATAGACGCGATAAGCACAGTTGTGGACACAGCCAGAGACGCCAAATCTGGTAACCGATGGAAAGGGGGAACCAAACAATACTGCATGGTGGTGACTCTCGACATCAGAAACGCATTCAACTCGGCTGAATGGAGTCGTATAATGGGCAGTATGGCTTCTTTCGGGTCCAGGGAAATCTGCTGTACATAGGGACATCTACTTCACAAATAGGCGCCTCCGATACTCGACAGTAGACGGCTCGGAGAATATAGCATCCTGCTGGAGTACCACAGGGTTCAGTCCTGGGCCCCCTCCTGTGAATTGCATGTACGACGGAGTCCTCAGACTCAATTTTGATCCGGGCACACGCATAATCGGCTTTGCCGATGATATCGCGGTAGTGGTAACGGAAAAGGAGCTTGCAGTAGCGGAACAAAAATGCAACAACGCCATTGCAACTATTGGCCGGTGGCTGGCTGTTGCAGATCTTGAATTGGCAGCCCTCAAGACTGAAGCCGTTTTAGTTAGCAGCAGGAAGAAAGTCGAGACCGCCTCTTTAGAAGTTGGTGGCAAAACTATCACATCTAAGAGGGCCATCAAATACCTAGGGGTAATGCTGGATACACGACTCTGCTTCCGTGAGCACTTGGAATATACGTGCCATAAGGCACTGAGCTCTGCACGTGCGCTGGCAAGGATCATGCTCAATACAAGAGGCCCCAAACAAGCGAGAAGGCTGTTGTTAACTAGCGTGAAAAAATCCATTTCCCTGTACGCTGCCCCTGTTTGGGCTAGTGCGCTACGGGTGAAAAGCTATAGGCGAGGGCTGGAATCGGTCTTTAGACTCTGCGCAATGAGAATTTGCAGTGCGTTCCGCACAATTTCAGACGATGCTGCGCATGTCATCGCTGGTCTGTCTCCGATCAGCGATCTAGCGTACGAAGCAGACGCGATGTACAGAGCGCTAGACTCCACACCAGTGGTTGAGCGATCGCCCTTAGCCAGTATACGGCAAGAAATACGAGGCGAACATGTGGCTCGATGGCAGCAACGATGGACAGAATCTGCGAAGGGCCGTTGGACTTACTGCCTTATCCCAGACCTACAACAGTGGATAGGCAGAAGTCACGGGCAAGTTACGTTTTACCTGACGCAAATTCTGAGCGGCCATAGCTGCTTCAGAGCCTATCTAAAGCGTTTCGGGCACGAGGCATCCGACGAATGCACGTGGTGCGGAGCCGGCATTGTCGAGGACGCAAGGCACATAGCTTTTCACTGCCCTCGCTACGAAGCACAGAGACGCGAGTTGGAGTCCAGGATCGGCACGCGCATCACCATTGAGAACCTGGTGCCTCTGATGTTAGAAAACGGTCGCGCATGGGAGGCAGTGTGCGAGTTTGCGGCAGCCGTTATGGTCGAACAACGGCGACTAGAGAGGCTGAGAAGGGAGGATTAGTTTAAAAGGTTAAGTTTAAGCCGGCCGCTGTGAAGCAATACCTCGCGGTAGTCCCGCAGTAGCTTGTTTGAGTCAGACCGCCAATAACTAACTATGTATATACGTGAAGTAAATGAAATTTTGTTGTAAATAAAAATGAATATAAAAACACACACACACTAACGCACGCACACACGTACTCTTGGTCGGCCGTAGGTCTCTCGGTAGGTGCGTAGTTAAAAAAAAAGGCAAAAAGGTGCCAGCGTGGCACTCAAAAGCCGGGCAACATAGTTTAGCACTTTAGTAAGCTAAAGTCTAGTAGCATTCAACCGAAGAAATCAAAGCAACCCTTTCTTCTTTTTCTCCTAATGTATGCGACCTGCACTCAAAGTTCACCTTTTGTATGCAAAAATACCCTGAGACACAGACACACACACACATAGGTGGGGTCATACTCATACTGGCACACCTTCAATCACTTCCGCCGAACGATGAAGTAGCTCTTTGGCACGCTATTATTTTACAGAAGCCTGGAGTTGGAAATAAGACATACAGCAGAAGTCAGTGTGTGTGTGAATGTGTGTGTGTAATTGGAACGTGTGGGAAATATAAAGCAAAAGCCGCTATTGGTCGCTTAAGTTGTAGACCTGTTTTACCGGATGTCCTGTTAGAAGCGTAAATAGGCATAAAACAACGAAAAGAACATTTCTATTACCTCCCCAGTCTCACAAAAGAGCACTGTGAGTTGAGTGGGGGGGAGTTTGGATCCGGGATCGGTGCCAGAGTCGGAGCGAAGCAATAGACGCCTTCAACCGAACCGTGAAAACTTGTCTAAAGTCTTGTGGCGGCAAAGCGCCAACTAAAGCCTGCTGCAATCCTTTTCCATGAGTGTTTTGTTTCGTTTCAAGTAAATGCATATCGCCTTGGTAACAGTGGATGGTCAAAACTTGACGACGACGGCGACGACTAACGTCAGCTCATTATGCCAGGTTGGCTCTTTTGATCTGCCACTCAATGGCAGAAGGGAGTGAGACTAAGTTGGTTGGCCTTTTCAACAACCTGACACTCGGCTTCGCTTCTGGACAGGACTAAAGAGGTGAAAGAAGAGACAAAACAGATGAAACAATGGTCAAGTGCCAAATACACGTGCGTTTTGCACGTACAATGTCGATTCTCTTCAGCTGCCTCTTCTCCTCTCTTCCTCTTTCACCCCCTTTCGCCCTCTCTCACTGTTTCTATGTGTCTTGTGCTATGTTTGTACGATAAACTGCTTTTAGTCAACTTTAGTTACTTTGGTCAAGCAGCGCTCAAATGTTTGCTGCTAAGTTCTTTTTGTGTATTTCGTTTTTTAGCTTTTTGCCTGATGCCTGAGCCTTGCCCGGGTTTTGGTCCTCGTCTTGGTACTGGCTCCACTATTTACTGCTTTAGTTTTGTGCTTTTCGCTGTGTTTTGTTTGCTCCGTGTTTTGTCATGCCTCTTATGTCCAGCTCGAAATGTGTAAACAACTTTGGGCGCTCAGCCAAGAGCAAGTTGTACATTGCACACACAGAACGAGAGAGAGAGAGAGAGAGAGAGAGACCAAGCTCACGGTAGTGGCATCACGTTCCATGTACCTACTAGTGTCGTAGTTCTTACTGGTCGGACTAACGGACTATAGTGATGCAGATGCTGTGGCCCTACTGACCATAGCACGCTGTTAATCCGAGATGTTTGTTTACCTTGGCGCCGAGTCACAGCCAACAGGAGAAGGCGAAGCAGGCACCTCATTTATCTTGCGAATGCAATAACAACGACTTAGCCAAAGCTTATGGAAGAACCGTGAAGCAAATCCATTAAATGCGTTTTATACAGCTCAGCAAGCGACGTCCTTTGGCAAATCTGGCTTGGCATGGCATGGATCTATTATAAGACTAAATACTAAATCTAAACATCTTGGACAGAAAAGGCGTACTACGTGCATAAATTCCTTATTCATGAGTACATTTTTTTAATATTCTCCCTGAAACTCAAAAAAAAAAAAGAGCACAGACACTTCGGTTTAATTCTCAAGTACGACAATCGTTGGTAATTTGTTTGCCTCACTTGCTATTTCCACGGCCAATTAATGAAATGACCTACTGCAGCCGCAGCTAGCTGAACGTCGGTTGGGAGGGAGGGCGGTATGAGTAAGGGAAGGTAGCAACGGAACAGGTCGTGACACAGCAGGTGGCAATCGACGGATATAAAAAGGCGTGACCGCAAAGTGTTGCACGGACAACGACAATCTGAATGTGGGAGTGGCAGGTGGTAACATTGGGGCGAATGGGTGTGGCTTTTGGGTGCTCTGCCATTTTGTGTCGCATTTTATTTTAATAAAGGCTTTTAATTGAATTTTCAATTGTTGCACGAGCATCGAAGCCAAGTGCAATGGCAACATTGTTTATTTTGCTGTTGTTGTTGTTGCTGTTGCCGTTATTTGAAAGTTGTAATTGTTGTAATTATCGTTATCATCATTACAATTTCATTTAGTAGCATCGGGCAACAATTGTTACACACCACTTCAAATAACATGCAGACAAAGTGCAAGTATGTGGTAAGAAAAAACCATTTGACAGGCACCCAAACCAAGGCGAGATATAGTTGTAGGCACATCGAATCCTCCAACCCCTCGATCTACACACATTTGGTAATAATCTATAAATATATTTTGAAGTATATGAATATATGTCCGCTGGGATGTCACAAATGGCGTTCGCCACCTCCGTTTCCGTTGAATCTGCTTAGCATGGCAGTGCCATGAAATTATTGCCATAAAAGATGAGTTGCCCGTTTTTTATTATTCTTTTTTGCATTGTGCACATTTTTATTTTATTTACTTTACAATGTTAAATCAATGAACGTGCCAACAATTAAAATATTCAACCAGCTTCCGTTAAGCGAATGAACAAATTGTACTCGATCTTTTTTTTGTTGAAGCTCTCGTTTCAGTAGGTAGCAAGAGTTACTTGGGCAACTAATGAAAGTTTTCTACCCATATGTCTCAATGGAAATCTGTTTTATTATTTAACGTGTCATAGTTTTCATTTTACACAAGACCAACTGCACATATAGCGAGGGCAACGCGTGGTCGAATAATTATTTAGCATTTAAGTTTTCTTTTATCTTACATAATTGAGGAATTTCAATAATTTATTTATTATGTGTAAATAAAATCCACAGGCAGGTTATTAATTTTTAATTTTCTCCTCAGTTGTGGCCATGTTGAATGCCCTTTTTTTGTGTCTGCCATGAGAAGCACTTTAAGTCATGCCAAATGCACATGCATTAACCATGCCACGCCCACATTTAACCCTCGAACTCTAACCCCACACCGATTTCACTGGTAGTCGTCGTAGGTTTTTCCGCTCTTTGTTATCGCATGAACATTCTGTGGTTTTTGTTTTTGGTTGTGCATTTTAATATATGTATGTACAATTTTCGCCGAGCATTGTTTGTGTTAATTCATTTATTTAACAAGAAAAAAGTAACAATTTAGAGAAAAGATAGAAGAGTATAGTGAGGAAAAGGTAGAAGTGCGAAAGGACATTGAAGAAAAGGATGTTTTGGGTGCCAATTTAACCTACGGGACTGCCGGGGGGTATTGCTTCGCAGGCTAGAAAGGCGGGCTTCATGCCCCTCAGGCGTTTCGCTGCCTCTCCAGGCGGCGAAGAGCGTCCATAACTTTTTTTGCAAATGTGCAGGCCGCGGACCATTTTCCTTGGCTAGCACACATTATGTTGGCTGTGTTCTCGACCGTAGGTAGTTCCCCAAACGCTTCCTCGAGCTCATGGCGTTCACTCTGAAATCTCGGGCAGCAGAAAAACACATGCTCGGCATCCTCTACTACGCCGTTTTGGCATAGCATGCATTCTGGACTGCTTTCGTGCCCAAATCGGTGTAGGTATGAGTTGAAACACCCATGGCCACTTAACAATCGGGTTAACTCAAAAATTACTTCGCCGTGACTTCTCGAGAGCCAGGGCTCCAGGTTCGGGATCAACCTAAACGTCCATCTGCCTTTGGTTGAGGATGTCCATCTTGCTTGCCAGTCTTCTAAGCTCGCTCTTCTGGCTGCTCTTTTGGCCTCTTGTTTTGCCAGTGGCGTCCATTCGCTGGTTTGCCTTCTGTTGTAGATGTACTGGGACTCCTTCGCCAGGAGATCGATGGGTGTCAATCCAGCTATGACTAGCGCAGCCTCGTCGGATATTGTTCGGAAGCCTCGACACACTCGTATGGCTCCCAATCTGTACGTCGATTCGAGCCCTTGACGATATGATTTCTGTCGCATAGCCGTTGCCCAAATAGGGGCTCCGTAGAGCATTATCGATCTCACGACATTTACCAATAGTACCCGTTGCCGTTGGTTTGGGCCTCTGGAGTTGAGCAAAAACCGTGTAATGCAGCGGCCTATTTCTGCAGCTTTTGTGTTTGCGTGCTCTAGATGTTCCTTGAAGCTGAGGCGGGTGTCTAGTAAAATGCCTAAATAGCGTATTGCCCTGGATGACGTTATTTTGCATATATCTAGAGAAATTTCTGCTACCTCCACGACTTTGCGGCTGCTGATCAAGACAGCTTCAGTTTTTTGGACTGCAAGTTGCAAGCCTACATTGTTTAGCCATCCTTTGACTATGTCGACTGCCACGGCCGTTTTGCTCTCCGTCTCATGTAGATGCTTCGCTACCACCACTATCGCCAAGTCATCTGCAAAGCCGACAATCTGGGTTCCAGGTGGGAGAGGAAGCCTAAGCACGCCATCGTACATCACGTTCCATAGGATTGGGCCCAGAACGTTGCCCTGCGGGACACCTCCTTTGACGACATGTGTGCGCCAGCCACTTTGGGTGTTGTAGCGTAGGATACGATTTCGGAAATAGTCTTCCACCATGAGGACTAGGTACTCTGGTACCCGAAATTCCCGAAGAGAGCTTAGGATCCGACTCCAGTTTGCGGTGTTGAAGGCGTTTCTCACATCTAGAGTGGTCACCAAGCAGTATTCTTTATTGCCACCCTTCCATCGCTGGCCCTCGATGGCATTACTAGCTATGTCAACTACTGTTTGTGTCGCGTCGATTGTGGACTTTGCGCGTCTAAATCCAAACTGCATCGGTGAGAGGTCGCCAGAGTTCTTGATGGTGGACTCAACTCTCTGCGCCAGCAGTTTTTCGAATAGTTTCGAGACCGAATCTAGAAGGCAGATGGGCCTGTATGCTGATGGGTCCTCGGCTGGCTTGTTCGGCTTGGGCAGAAGCACTAGATTTTGCAATTTCCAACTGTCTGGGAAAATGCCATCGTGCATGCATTTATTGAACACTTCTGCAAATTTTTCAGGCTGGAGGCGTGCCGCCGGTTTTAGCGCCTTGTTTGGTATTGCATCTGGGCCTGGGGCCTTTTGGTCATGCAACCTTGCGGCGACTGCAAGAATTTCTTCGGGGCTAATATCATGTACGTCTGGTGTATTAGCGATCCGAGTGGGTCTTGGCGCTATGACTGAGGTGTTCGGGAACAGAGTCTCTACAATGAGTTTCATTTGGGATTCGTTAGGAGTCGCGGGCTTGTTTGCGTTTAGCTTCTTAATGGCCACTTTGTAAGCAGCACCCCAAATATCGTTCTCGGCGGCGTTGCACATTTCTAAGAAGCATTTGCGTTTGCTCTCCTTAATGGCCAATTTTAGTTCTCTTCGCCTAAGCTTGTATTGGGCCTGCAGGCTAAAGAACTCTGGCATTCCTCGCGCCCTCTGGTATTGACGTCTGCATTGGAGGCACCTCCTTCTCGCCTCGTTTATAGATGCATTCCACCAATATACAGGTGCCTTTTGTTTGTTGTGGCATCTACGGGCTACCCTGCTGGCATCACAGGCTGCTAGTACGGCATCTACGAGCGTTTTAGCAAAATTGTTTGCGGGGTGGGATTCTGAGGGATTCCTCGAATGTTGTGCTATTTAAAGTATCCACTCTAAACATTTTTACGTTTTGATCATTGGTTGCGTTTTCGGCGGGGCGGTTACCGATTGTGCACAAAATGGCTAAATGGTCGCTAGCCGTGTAAGGGCTACACAATTGCCAGTTGGTCTGTGCTGCTAGTTGTCGGCTTGCAAATGTGACGTCGATCACTGATCCATAGCCAGCTCTGCAGAATGTGTGCCTGTTGCCCGTGTTTAGCACGACAAGTTCGAGTGAGGCGAGGCTCTCAAGAATTGTGCGGCCCCTGGAGTTTGTTCGGGCGCTGCCCCATTCTTTGGACCACGAGTTAAAATCGCCTGCTACTATTGTTTTGCCCTTTCCTCTGGCATCCAGAGCAAGTTGGTCCATTACCGACTCGAATTCTTGGGGAGTAAGACTTGGTGCCAAGTAGCAGCTGTACACCCATATGTCACCTATGTACGCTCTGACAAATCCTCTATGTGCGTAGATATGCTGCATAGGCGGAGTACAATTGCCGCACAACCAGATTGCAGCTTTCCCCGAAGAGTCTGTTGCCCATGAGCTGCCAGGCCGGGTTTTGTATGGCTCGCTCAGAATCGCCACGTCTATATTCATTTCCCTTACTGATTGCGCTAGTAAATCATGCGCCACCGCACAATGATTTAAATTTAATTGTAGTAGCTTCATAGATTTTGTTGCTGATTCGCTCCTGCACTCGCCATTGGCAACGTCGGCTGCCAGTGTAATGCCCCACCTGTTGTCGTTTGGCGTCTATGCAGTTGAAGCAGACAGGAAAGTTGCTGCATGAGGCTGCTATGGTCGGTCGCCCCACATTTGAGACACCAATTTGTGCGATCGATTGAGCTACTGCATTTTGCCGCCGTGTGGCCAAAGTTTAAGCATTTGTAGCATCTTTGCTTTGATTGCCGTTCCCGAATCGGGCAGTGCGACCATCATATTGCAATTGATCCCGTCTTAAGCAAGTCAGCAGTTGAGCGCGGCATTGATAAGACAGCCAACTGTGTATCACCAAAAGTATGGCGCAGACTTTGCGGTGGCATCGCCAATTATTTTCGTTAATGCTTCTATAATATGGTCTGCAGATACCAGGGCATCGAGTTTGCGTATCTCGATCCAAGCTTCGGCTCCTAATGCTCTTACTGACGCTTGCTGGCCTAGAACTTGGCTAAGCTCGTTCCTCAGTTTTTGGCAGTCCGGATCGCCGTCTTGCTTGAGTTCTAGCAGCAGCTCACCCTTGGCGGTCTTTCTTGTGCGCTTTACGTTGTTTTTGACTCCATCGAGTTTGCCATCGGTTCGCCTTGTAACCATACCAAGAATTTGGGCGTAAGAGAAACCCTCTTGGGCCTGGATCACGATGGCCGCAGGCTTGTCCCTTCGAGCTGGTTGCTTGTTAGGCCGCTTTCGAGACACCGTTTGCCATTCCGCATCCGCTTCGGCTGCATTGACTGAATTGGCCCACGATGTGTTTGTATTCGCCAAGTTGGTTTCCAGTTGTTCTGGTCGAGAACACTGCGTCGTTTTTCCACGTTTTGGTGGAGTTTTCCGCTGAGTGGCGGCATCCTCTCTCTGGCGTTTGGGCGTAGCTGATTTAGCTGGCTGGCTCAGACTTATGGGAAAACCCAGATGGTTATTCATCACCGGTGTTGTTTGCGTGGCGATGACGCCCTTTTGGACCATTTTTGCGGGGTGGCTATCGGTCATTTTTCGGCACAGTAATTCATGCAGTTCCATCATACGCACTATTGAGTTCTTAGTACTCAGATTTACGTGACGAACTGGCTTCCTCCCATCGTCAGCTCTGTTGAACATACTGTCCAGCTGCCAGATCAGATTTCCCAGTTCGTTTAGCTCTTCTATTTGTGAAGTTACTGCTGGAGCATCAAAGTTATTTAATGCTTGCCCATGTATAGCTCGTGCATCTGGGTTCTTTGCAACATTTGCATTTACCGGCGTGTCTGTGCTCAGGGGCGGTGACCGCAAGAGCCGTGGACGACTGCCGAAAGCAGACTCTTCCCACAGGCGGCAGAGGAGTCCCCGCAACGAGGTACGTAGACAGTCCAAGGGAGACCCTTCTTGACCTCGAAGTTTAAATTTCAGGCCCTCTAGATACGCAGAAAAAAACGATCTTGAAACGGAGCGCCCGCGAGTATAGGACCGCACTACTTTAACTCTCAATCAAATCGTGGTGTGTGTGTGTGTGTGTTTTTTTTTTTTTTAATTCATTTATTACATAAATAACAACAAAATATATATATATTACAAATTTAAAGCTGCAAATACGTATAAGGGGGGTTTCTGCGGGACGTCCCATGGGGACGATTCTTAGGCTGATTCCCACGAAGCCTGTAAAGCTGCTCACTGCTTCCCATGCCGCCGCGTCTGCCAGCATTGTGGGCACCAGGTTCTCGGTAGTCAGCACAGTGCCGACCGTTTCCTCCAGGAGCCGCCGTTGACTAGTGAATCGCCTGCATGCGAAGAGGGCGTGTTCCGCGTCCTCTACCATTCCTTCACCACATGTCAGGCAGTACGGCTCAGCCTCGTGTCCGAATCTGTGGAGATAGGATCTGAAACAGCCATGTCCTGTGATGAACTGTGTCAGATGGAAAGTCGCCTGTCCATGCTTCCGTTCAATCCATGGCCTGATCGTGGGGATAAGGGTGTGTCCACCTACCCTTGCTAGATGAATCCCATCGCTCTTGCCAGATGGCTAAGCTTTGCATCCTTGCGTCGTCGCTAGCTGTCCGCTTTGGTGTACCGTTCCTCTTTGCGTCCGCGATGTTCCTGGCCTCGTCCGCAAGTAAGTTGATGGGGATCATGCCTGCAACCACCAGCGCAGCATCCTCAGAGACCGTCCTAAAACCGCTGCAGACCCTTAGCGCGCAGAGACGGTAGGTAGCGGTAATGCCCCTACTGTACGCCGTAGTGTGTATGGCGTTGGCCCAGATTTGTGCCGCATACAAAATGACCGATTTCAGCACACTCATCAGGAGTAGTCTCCGCTCCTGTTTCGGTCCTCTCGTGTTCAGCATTAGCCTCGATAACGCCTGTCCTGTGCTCGCTGCTTTCCGTTGAACGTTCTACAAATGCTCTCTGAAGCATAGACGGGTGTCTAGCCACACGCCCAGGTACCGGATGGCTCGCTTTGAGGTGATTGTGGAACCTTCTACTTGCACTGAGGCAACTGTTTTCCTACTGCTGATCAGAACCGCCTCCGTTTTTTCGGCTGCCAGGGCTAGGCCAACCGACTGAAGCCACCGCGTGATGCTGGCTATAGCTTGCGAGGCCACTGATTCTGCCTTCTCCAGCTCCTTGGCAACAACAACAATAGCCACGTCGTCAGCATATCCGATGGCTTCGCAACCTGGCGGGAGTGGGAGACGCAGCACTCCGTCGTACATCAGGTTCCAAAGAAGCGGACCCAGAACGGAGCCTTGTGGTACTCCAGCAGACACATAACGACTCTTAGGGCCGTCGGAGGTGCCGTATCTCAGGATCCTCTGCCTAAAAAAGCTCCGAATGATGGCAAGGAGGTACGGGGGGACGCCGAGATCATGAATGGTACTGAGTATGCAGCTCCAATCCGCAGTGTTGAAGGCGTTCTTTACGTCAAGCGTGACAACAAGGCAGTACTGTTTGGAGCCTCCTTTCCATCTTGTTCCTTCGATGGCGCTGCTGGCAATGCCAACCACCTTGCTGACTGCGTCAATGGTGGATCTTGCCTTGCGAAAACCGAATTGGTTGGCTGAGAGACCGCCGCACTCGCTGACGTAAGCGTTCAGTCTCGTTCCGATGAGACCTTCAAACACCTTGCCTTTAGAGTCCACCAGGCAAATCGGTCTATAGGAGGGCGAAGTATCTGTAGGCTTCCCCGGCTTTGGGAGAAGGACCAACTTCTGGATCTTCCATTGCTCGGGGAAGACTCCCTCGGTGAGGCAGCGGTTGAAGACGGCTGCGAAGACTTCTGGTCGTAGAGTCAGGGCCAGTTTAACGGCGCGGTTTGGGATCCGATCTGGACCGGGTGCTTTGCCGAGTTGGAGCGACTTGGCCGCCACCAGGACTTCATCCGACGAGATCGCATCAATGGTGTGTGAAGCTGGAACTGGGTGCTGAGTTATGCTTGGGGAAACCGGGCGATTGGGGAATATGCCGTCGATAATTTGAGAGACTTCTTCAGCGTCAGATGGGATGAGCTGGCGGTTTGCATGTATCCGCTTGACCACTATTTTGTATGCTCTTCCCCATGGGTCGTGTTCTGCGGAGTCACACAGCTGCAAATAAACTTCCCTTTTCGCGGAAAGGATGGCTTTCTTGAGGGACCTTCTAGCCGAGCTGTAATGGGCGTGGTGGTGTGTCCAGTCCGAGTCCATGCGCTTCCTTGCTCGTTGGTATTTCCTTCTTGCAGCCATACAGGATCTCCTCAAAACTGCAATTTCTCCGTTCCACCAGAATACTGGTTTGTGGTGGCTTCTGAATGGTCTGGATTGGGCCATACTTGCCGTGCTGGCAGCAGCCAACATACTGCAGGCTTCGTTCGCCATTTCTTGTGCCGTGGTTGCTGTGAGACTTTGCCGGGTCAGCATTGAAGAGAACGCCTGGGGGTCCAGCGTGTCTTCTTTGAAGGGCATGTCGATAGGGAGGGGGTGCGCTGCGTGTTGTCGTCTGTCCGTTTCACGGCCTATAGTAACACAGATCGCCTCATGGTCGCTCGCCGTGTAACAATTATCCAGTTTCCAGGCTGATGTCCTCGCAAGGCCACTGCTTACGTACGTAAGATCTATCACTGATCCCCTTCCAGCCCGATTGAACGTGTTTTGGGTGCCATGGTTCAATAGTTCGACGTCTAGGGAGGCAAAAGCGTCGAGCAAAGCGCGGCCTCGCGCGTTTGTGGAGGAGCTTCCCCATTCCTGTGCCCATGCGTTGAAGTCTCCCGCGATTATGGTGGGGCTGTGTGTCCTTACGTCGGTCGTCAGTTCATCTAGCGCCTTGCAGAAGTCCGTAAGGCACAGACTGGGAGGCAAGTAGCAACTGTACAGCCATATCCCTTTGACCTGTGCCCTGATGAAGTGCTCGCCAGCTAGCCTGGAAAGGAGCTGCGAGGGCGGGTTGCCACATGCCCAGAAGGCGGCCTTGCCCGACGTGCTATACGCCCAATTGGGTGAGGTTTTCCTGCGGAATGGTTCGCTGATTACTGCCGCGTCAGATTTAGTCTCTCGCACCCGCTGCTTAAGTAGTTCGTGGGCGGCCGGCAGTGGTTTAAGTTTAGCTGGGTAAAGCTAAACACTTCGTCTTGGTCGAGACGACTTCATGGGCCCAGCCTGCGTTATTGAGGGGCACCGCTGGCTGCCTGCTACGTGTTTTCGCTCGGTGATCCCTCTTGACTCGCATATACAGCAGTTGAAACCATTTCTGCATTCCTTCGCTTTGTGGTCCTTGCCGCCGCATCTTATGCACCAGTTTGTCCTGTCGACGGGGCTGTTGCACGTTGCCGCCATATGTCCAAATTCTAGGCACCTGTAGCATCTAGACGCCGACGTGCTTACGCGTACCCTGCATACCGAGTATCCAATCTTCAGGTGGGCTGCTTTCAGGATTGCTTCTGCTACCGCTCCTGGGACACAGATTGTTGCCCTCTGATTTCCTCCGTGCGCTGGGCGCAGACTCTTAACATCTGCGGGAACAATTTTCAGACTCAGCTGGTCGGAGACGGTCTGAACGATTTCCTCCTTGGTGGTTCCGCCATCCATGTCCAGAATCTCCAATCTGGTCAGATTCGATAGTGCCCTTGCCTCGACTTGACCTTCAAGCGCGGATCCTATGTCCTCCTTCAGCTGGGTGACATTCTCTGCTCCTGGTGCGTTTAGTTCCAGTAGGAGGTCTCCTTTGGCGGTACGTCTCACGGAGCGCACGCTTTCGCCCACTGCCTGCAGCTTGGTATCCTGGCTCCTTGTCACCAGCTTCAGCATGTCGCTATATGTCATCCCACTCTTCCGTTGTACCAAAATAGCGGCAGGACGCTTCTTTGGTAGAGTCCGTGTCGGTCGCCTCGTCGACACTGTCTGCCATGCAGGCTCTGTTTGTGGCACAATTCCCTCGTTGTCGTGCGACGAAAAAGTTTCTCGCGGCCGTCGATTTTTCGGCGAAACGGTATCCGAAGTGTTGGCGGCGGCGGCGACTGCTCTCTGGCGGGGCATCCTAGGCTGCTGTTGCGGCTTCTCCGTTTGTTGCCCTCTGGTGACGAGGGACACTTTAGTGCACTTGGGGCATGCCGCTACTGTTTCCGGGTCGCTATCGCTGCACAGAATGCTACTCACTGCCTGCTGCAATTCTATAAGTCTGTCGACTTTCTCTCTGAGAGCATTCGTAATGGCTCGCTTGCCTCCCTCCTTTTCTGGCTTGATGCGTTTGGCTATTTCCTCCAGTAACGCTCCCATTTCTGCCAACTCGCTCTTGCCCCTTACTTGTTGCAACTTAGATTTCTTTGGTTGCATCGCGCCGCCTGCTGGAGGACTCTGGGAAACTTCACGCAGCCTTTTTGGCGTATCGGTCACGCCAAACAACTCATTTACTCCTACTCGCTCATGACCGAACAGAGCCTCTATCGCAAGCTGACTGCATGGACTGTCGGCGCAAACAGACTCAGACCATAGAGCCGGTGCTGAGGCGAGCGCCATTGACTGACGCCGTCCACTTGGCCCCGCCATCAAGGCAGCCGATCTCAAGCCCTCAATGGTTGAAGCCAGGTATTTCCCCTTGGGTTTTTTATGAGTTATGCCGCTCCCTGCTCGGCTCCACACAATTCAAATGTCGGTCCGAGTTAATTGAAAATTTAAAAAATTAATTGAATAATTTAAAAAAAATTAATTTAAAAAAATTAATTTAAAAAAAATTAATTAAAAAAATTAATTTAAAAAAAATTAATAAAAAAAATTAATTAAAAAAAAATTAATAAAAAAAAAATTTTAAAATTTTCCACAGGGCGGATTTGAACCTGGTGTTTTCGCCTCCAAGACAGAGTGCTTGTCTCTGACAATTAATCTCTATACAAAAAACAAAAGGTACTCCAATTGAAAAATTCTCACTTTAAGCTCCGCTTTAAAGCTTTCAGCGATTTCGCGGAGTTGGCAGGTGCCAATGTTGGGGCTTTTAAGCCCGGGTTGGCCTGACCAGTGCACAGCTGATACCTGCACCACGAGTCGGCTGTCCAGCTGTGGAAAAAAAAAGGTGGAAGAAAAAGAAAAACAGAGACCAAAAAATATTTGTGTATGTACGTATATATGTAAATATATATACTAGAAGCGATGGCTCAAACCAGGAGACACTTCAGTTGGTGTTATCGATGTCGATGATGGTGATAGGGGTGCGACCACGCCACTACTACACACACGCGCGCGAGATCTGCGAGGAGAGCAATTTACGCCCCTCACCCCCCTGGACGGATGACCGCAGCAGCCCCAGCAGGTTTTAAAACGAAATCGCGACCGGGTGCCTGACGATTCGGGATAACCGTGAGTAGGCCTGCGTAGCCAACACCGTCTCACACTGTCCGCTTTACTTTGCAGATAATACACGTCCCGTAGACTAGCGAAAAAACCGGATTGCAACGGAGCGTCGAATCAGCGTCGTTCCTCTAGCTTCGATGTTATATCTGCCAAAACTGTGTGTGTGTGTGTGTGTGTGTGTATGTGGATGACTATGTGGTTTTTGTTCCAATGATTGCAATTGTGATTGTTCAATAAGTAAGCAATATTAAATAAATATACATATACTCCATACGTTATTGTACGTTTTAAGTGCATTATCAAGTGGATGGCAATATTGCAGATTCTTTTTTATATTTTCTGATTTACCATAAATTTGCGGCCATTTAAGCCACTTCTAATAAACCAACTAGAGTTTATTTATATATGTTGGTGTTTAGATTATATAAAATAAGCTAACATTAAGCCAATTATAATATAGAACGAATGGAAATGTATGTCAATGTTAAGTATGTAACCCGATCAGAGATATCGATGGCTTATCAGTCATAAGTAGATCTGATATGGTCAGCAGTAAACAATAAAGACCTAGTTAATCAATAAAAACGTACTTTGCTGACCTAACACTATGCATTGGTGAGCTCGCTATTTTGTACTATAAAAGAAATGCATTATTCTTAGTAAGATCAGATACCAATTGTAGCTACATCGGGTGTGCATCGCTGTGTCTTTGGCCCCCATCTCTACCTTTGTAATCTCACTCCGAGGTCCACCCAATTTATGTGTTGGTTGCGACAACCTTTAGTCACTGGTTTATGTGCTAGTGCCTATATATATATATAAATAAATAAACATTTAATAACTTCAAGAAACACTAACGTCTTTCATTGAACATTTTGGTGGCCCCGACATTGGCGGCTCCAAGTTAAAAGAATAACAGACTTGGTGAAACCGTCATCAAGCGAGAACATTTGGTCAACTCAGGCGACCAATCTCTCAACAAAAAGGAAACTGGTCAACTAGGCGACTACTTTCTTTGCACATCAATCTGGGGTCCCAACTAAAAACATCGCAATTGATTAACTTGGCAATCATTGCGTAGCCACCTTGGCGAATAAAAAAGATTCATTGGAAAACTAGGAGTTGGTTTTCCGCAACGGGGTAGCAGTGCATACCCATTGAATAAAAGTTGATCAACTAGGCGATCACTTTATAAAAAACATTTAACAACGATTTGTGTCAACGAGGCGACCAAATCATAAAAAGTTATTTTTATATAAAAAATAAAGTTTGATCAACTCAACTCTGTTGCATTCCCTGGCGTCAGCAATATCTGACCTAGTTAACTCGGTCAGTAACCCAGGTAGTACGCACGAGTATAGATTTTGGCATTGATCAGCAATTTTTTAAACAAAGAAAAGAAACTCAAAAAAATTGGTTTCACTGTCGTGGCAGTGTAAAAGAATGTCATTGTTAAAACACTAATCAAAAGGCAACTTCGATTTATTTCTTATTCTTATTTGTGCTACACTTGACCAATTTTAGGAACGAGTCGTAGCGTTCCCTGTCTTTGACAAAATAAATAAACTCCCATCGGGTCAAGTACTAGTACAGATAAGCAATTACATAAGAATATAAAAGAACATGGAGGAGTTTTATAAACAGCAGACAGAACGAGGAGAGGCAATCCAGGCCTTTATTCGGAATACCAAAAAAGATTCTTTCGCCAGGAAAACGAAGTCATCTTATTTCGAGGAGAAACTTGAGCTCCTGGAATACATGTGGGAGAACTTCGAGAAAAGTCATCAGGAGTTGATGGACAAATTAAATAACGTGCCAACTGAAGATGACTACTTTGTAACGGAGTATTTCAGCAAAATGAAGACGGTTGTATCTAATATAGTGGAAGATTGGAAGGACCATTTGGCAAAAATAAAGATAGAGAGACAAGCTCGCCAACGAGAGGAAGAGCGAGTCATGATCAAACCACTGGTTCGTAAGCAAAGTGCTCTGCTGGAGTCATTGTCCAGGACATTAAGACAAATTGTGCCTGAAGATAAAATGACTTACAAATCGGTAGTCGACAAATTATGGATGCAAATTGAAGAAATCCATTATGAGATTCATCGGCTAGCTGAAGATCCAGCCGAAGCCGGATATAATATAGCTACGTTTGTGGCCGCAGAAAATACAATGCTGAAATTCTGTGTGGCACCAGCAGAAAATGTAGTGATACAATCACCACCTGTATTGCAATCGATACAATCATTGCAACTACCCAAAATTCCCATTCCAAAATTTTATGGGGATTATCTGAAATGGCAACAATTTCATGACATCTATAAAAAGGGTGTTCATGAGTCAAATGTATCCACGATAGAGAAAATGTGGTACTTAAAATCAAACCTTTCTGGAGAAGCAGAGAGATTGATACGGCACCTGGAAATAACAGAAGCCAATTACAACACTGCTTGGTCAGTGTTGCAGGAACGTTTTAATAACAAACGAGTTCTAGTAACAGCCATACTGGCAAAGCTGTTTGATCACCCAAATGTGGGAAATGACGCAGCTTCTATAAAGAATTTGCATGATAACATTTTTGAATCATTGCAAGCCTTAAAAAATGTAGGCGTCAATATGGAATCGTCAGATGCTGTCATAATGTTTCATATGACAAGAAAATTGGATAGATTCAACCACGCACTATATGAGCAATCTCTTTCCAACACAAGGGATCTGCAGGAAGTAAAGGACTTCCTATCCTTCTTGGAACAGCGCTTCCTAATATTAGAGGCGATTGGGAAACCAAGAAACGAAAATCGCAGCATTGAAAAACCAAGTCCAAGGAAGACATGCGCAATAGCATCTGGGACAAACAGTACCCTGTGTGCTTTCTGCGAAAGAGCAAAGCACAAACTCTTCCAATGTGAAAAGTTCAAAATCAAATCCGCAGCAGAGCGGCTTAATTGGGTGCAGAAACACAAATTGTGTGTCAATTGCTTCAAGCCGGACCATATGGCAAAATATTGCTCTTGGAGGGGATGCTTTAAATGCGATAAAAAACATAACACAATGTTGCATTTAGAAACAGGCAACCAACATCTGCTACATCTGCTTCTGCAGCTTCTGCGTATGGAATTGGCAGAAAATACACCCTGTTGGCAACGGCCAAGGTAGTGGTAAAAGGGATCAATGAAAGGAAAGGAGAATTTCGAGCACTCCTGGATAGCGGCTCTCAAGTAAATCTCGTCTCAGAGAGACTGGTATAGAAGTTATCGTTAAAAATTAGCGAGACTCATGTGCATATAAATGGAGTGGGTGGTCAACCACAGATAAGCAAGGCACGAGTAAGCTTGGTTGTAAGGTCAAGATACAACAAGTTCGCAATGCTAGTTGAGGCATTTGTATTGCCATAGGTGACCAACCCACAGAACAAAATACGCAGAAAGTCACATTACCAGACAACATTCAATTAGCGGACCCAACATTTGATAAACCCGGAAAAATTGATATGCTGTTGGGAGCTGATGATCACTATGCTATGCTGCTACCAGAAAGGAGACGGGGCAATCGAAACCGTCCAACATTACAAAACTCAGAGTTTGGATGGATTGTTGCTGGCAGAATTAACATGTCAACGTCAGCTTCAATCACATGTATGGTAGGCATGACGAATCCAGAGGAATCACTGGAAAGATAAAGGTACAGGAGTCCGGAGGAAGAGTATTGTGAAAAATTCTTCCTCGATAACCTACACACGGCGGCGGACAATCGACTAATTGTAAAGCTTCCATTTGCTGAAGAGGCGTCATCTCTTAGAGAATCTCGGGAAGTAGCCATAAGAAGATTCATATCGTTAGAGAGGCGAATGAACCCTGACATAAAAAAGGAGTATGTAAAATTTATGTCAGAATATGAACAGCTTGGACATATGAAGCAAGTAATGGTAGAACCATTACTTTATACCGCATCATTGTGTACTAAAACCAGAAAGTACCACCACCAAGCTAAGAGTGACATTTTATATCCTGGACCAGTTGTACAGAGTCAACTCTTCTCAATTCTTCTGCGGTTCAGGACACACAAATATGTGTTCACGGCAGATATTGAAAAAATGTATCGCCAAGTTTGGATAAACCCTGCCGATCAATTCAATCAGATGATTGTGTGGAGAGAGGATCCAAGTCAAGAACTAAAGTTTTATCGTTTAAAAACGGTAACTTATGGAACCACGTCAGCCCCATATTTAGCGACGAAGTGTCTGGAATATTTGGCACTGAAAAACATTGAAAAATTGTCGTCTGGAGCATCAGCATTAAAAAATGACTTTTATGTTGATGATTGTCTCACAGGAGCAGACAGTTTACCAGAAGCCCCGCAAATAAGACAAGAGCTTCTAGAAATCTTGAAACCTAAGGGTTTCAACTTACGAAAATGGTGTTCAAATAGCAGTCAACTTCTAAAGGAAGTTCCAAAGGAAGATACGATTGCTGACATCAATCTCGGTGACACACTGGAACAAACAAGTGTCAAAACATTGGGAATCATATGGGCACCCAAAGAAGACCAATTATGTGGAAAGGCTCAAAGACATACAAAAGGAATAACTAGACGAGTGGTGCTATCCGAAGTCGGTCAAATCTTTGATCCTCCAGGACTGTTCGCACCGGTAGTGGTAAGAGCGAAAATGTTTCTTCAACATGTTGCTACCGAACGAATTGAGATGGATGGTGACCTACCGCCGTATTTGGAGAAGCAATGGGAAGCTTACCGAGAGGATGTACAGGCACTAAACCACCTGAAAATTCCAAGGCATATTTTTGATGGCGAGGTCCCCACTACAAAGGAATTGCATACATTTGTTGATGCATCAGAAAAGGCGTATGGTGCGGCAGTTTATGTCCGATCAACCTATAAAAATGGCCAAATTTCGGTCAGATTGTTGTGCGCCAAGTCGAGAGTGGCTCCCCTGGAAAAACAGACACTGCCCCGGCTGGAACTATGTGCAGCTGTACTTGGAGCTGAACTCACGGATAGAGTTCGACAGGATCTCCAATTCGGATCAGAAAGTGTGGAATCATTCCTCTGGTCAGACTCAACAGTAGTACTCTCGTGGATTAATTCACGGGCATCACATTTCCACACGTTTGTGGCTAATCGGTTGACAAAAATACAAGCAGTATCACATCCAAGGCAATGGCGGCATGTGTCATCAGCGATCAACGCAGCTGATGTTCTGTCTCGAGGCATATCAGCAGTTCAACTTAGCACACATACATTATGGTTGTATGGACCACTATTTCTGCATGGACCACAACGTGGCTGGCCAGCACCATTTAAGCCAACAGAGCACACGGATACCGCTGAGAAGAAAACCAAGGTATTCAGCATGGTGATTGCCACGGCAAACAACAAGAGTGAATGGATATATACAGTAAATCACAGAAATTCGTTTTACCGGCTACAGCGAATAGTGGCGTATATGCTACGGGTTTGTCACAAGCAGAACAGGAAACCAACGGCTCAGTTAGAGTTGGAAGAGTTGGACCAAGCACGGAGAGTGATCATTAAGCAAATTCAAGAAACAGGTTTTGCATATGAATTACGGCGCTTAAAGAAACGACCTGATCAACCGCTAGATCGCAAAAGCACGGTGGCAACATTGCCACTAATACTGGATGAAGATTCAATCATACGAGTAGCAACTAGGCTACAACAAGCACCAGTATCAACGGAAACAAGGAATCCATATCTCTTGCCGTATAATGATCCGGTGGTAAAAATGATGCTACGGAAACTTCATGAAGAGAATCTTCATTGTGGACATGAGGCACTACGCGGAATAGCTCGGCAACAGTACCACATCATTAAGGTGAAACCGATGGTCCGGAATGTGATCCAGGGCTGCGTAGTATGCACCAAGTACCGGCCTCAGTTCTTTAAACAAGTCATGGGCGACTTACCTGAGCATCGGGTATCTCAGAATAGACCCTTTCTCAATGCCGGAGTAGACTATTGTGGACCATTCTGGATCCACCATAAGGTTCGAGGAAAACGTCCCGACAAAGCCTACATTGCAGTATTTGTATGCTTTGCAACCAAGGCAGTACACTTGGAGTTGGTCGGAGACCTGTCCACCTCCTCATTTGTGGGCGCGCTTCAGCGCTTTATTGGGCGCAGAGGAAGATGCCAGACATTATACTGCGATAATGCAACAAACTTTGTTGGAGCAAACAACCAACTTAAGGAACTGACCGATACAATACACTCAGAAACGGCAGCAGGTAGTATCAAGGAATTTTGCAATCAAAAAGGAGTGCAATTTAAGTTCATACCACCACGGTCTCCACATTTCGGAGGATTATGGGAAGCTGCGGTAAAGTCCGCTAAGCATTTACTGTTGAAAAACGTATCGACAGCAAACTTAACGTTCGAACAACTGTCTACCATCATTGTCAATGTTGAAGCAGTGCTGAACTCTCGTCCGTTAACGCCAAACTCAGACGATCCCAACGACTTAACAGCTCTAACCCCAGGCCACCTATTGATCGGAGAACCATTAGTAGCCCAACCAGATGCAGAGCCAATAACACAGCGATCGATTCCAGAGCAATGGGAATTAGTGCAACGGCTTAAGCATACATTCTGGACACAATGGTCTCAAGAGTACCTACAAGAATTGCAGGGCACATCCAAGTGGAAAAAACCATATAACAATGTCAAAGAAGGCATGATGGTAATTCTAAAGGAAGATAATGTGCCAATTTTGCAGTGGCCAATTGGACGAATTGTTAAATTATATCCAGGCCTGGATGGATACGTCCGCGTGGTAGACGTTAAAACAGCCAGAGGCACCTACAAGCGGGCTATCCATAAATTGGCCCCCTTGCTTAGAGAGACGGCGACAAAACGTAAAATCGAGGCAGATGACACAGAATCGAATTCCCAAAAAGACCCTGGTATCGAGGACAACGCAGAACCAAAAACAAAAAGACGCTTATCGATCGGTCTGCCACCGTTGGCAATGACGATCTGCCTAATGCTGTTATTATTGCCTATAGCATTTGCAATGCAGAGGCACTTCGAGCATGTCAACTCAGAGCTACGGACAGGAAATGATCTCCTTCACATAGAACGCCAACGACGATCGCCTTTAGATATAATTGGGAACATTGCGAACGGCTTATTTGGTGTGCTGGACTCAAAGTATGCAACAGAGATGTCAGGCACCATACGAAAGGTTAAATCAAATGAAGATTACTTATTGAACTTGCTGCAAAATCAGACATCTGTAATTGATTCAACGATAAATATCATTAAGCGAGATGAACCCACAATTGAAAATCAGATGAAACTAATGGAACAACAAATGAACGACATGACCAAGGTCCAGGACAATGCGGTAAAGGCATTGCAATGGTATATCACGCTAACTACTCAGATGACAGTTATTGCAGGGAATTTGCAACGAATTCAAACCGAAATTTCCCGAGTATTTACAGATGCCCATCATAGCAAAAAAAGCCCGTTACAACTATCACCAGGCCAGCTTCGGGAACATCTGAAACAACTGAAGAGACATCTTCCGTTTGGTTTGGATTTGCCAGTTCCAGATAACGACGTCTTGCAATTATATGGCTTAATGAAGGCACACGGCACAATCGCAAACAATCATGTGATATTTAAGGTGACATTTCCATTAGTGGCAACGCAGGCAGTGCAACTGTATAACGTGGTACCCATTCCAGCAATTGGAACTCATGGGATTGTAATCATGAACATTAAAATTCCCATCATTGCTGTCAACAAGGAACAGAAACAATACATTGGGCTCTCAAGAGCCGATTTGGAACAATGCCATCAGCTCAACAACGAGCAATATATTTGTTTTGATAAACAAACGACGTTTTCGGCTAATAGCAACTGTGAATTCCAGCTATTCAAAAACACAAAATCATCAACTTGCCAAATACAACACACAAACAGATCATTCGTGTGGTACGACATGTATCACAAAAATCAGTTGATTTTTGCCACCACTAGACCAATTGAACTCGCAGTGACCTGTGACGATAATATACAAGATGTCACTATTAAGAAGACTGGATTGTTAACTCTAGACCCGACGTGTACAGCTAGGAGTTCTGCTATACGAATAACAGGTCACCGTATAACTACGACAGACACAATGAAATTGTCATATGTCCGATTTGGCAACTTCAGCATTGGCCCAACAAAAGTAGCGCCAACAACAACACAATTCACAAAGATGCAGCTAAGCTACGACGAACTAAGCAACATTCAAGGAAAACTGGAAACTAAGCAAAACTTGAAATTGCCAGAAGACCCCAGCCAGCCGGCTCACCATGTTATAGTCTCCTACGTAGCGCTAACAATACCATTGGTTCTTGTGATGGTATATGGAATAAAAAGATGCTCACAACCCCCAAGACACAATGGTCCAGAGCAGACAACCGTGAGGATCGTCAATCCCATACCGACTCCTGCTGCAGTAAGCCCAGCCCCCAGCAATTTTGCGGTCAACGTTGGATAACGTTGAACAGGTGTTCAACGGCCGGGAGTATGTTGGTGTTTAGATTATATAAAATAAGCTAACATTAAGCCAATTATAATATAGAACGAATGGAAATGTATGTCAATGTTAAGTATGTAACCCGATCATAGATATCGATGGCTCATCAGTCATAAGTAGATCTGATATGGTCAGCAGTAAACAATAAAGACCTAGTTAATCAATAAAAACGTACTTTGCTGACCTAACACTATGCACTGGTGATCTCGCTATTTTGTACTATAAAAGAAATGCATTATTCTTAGTAAGATCAGATACCAATTGTAGCTACATCGGGTATGCATCGCTGTGTCTTTGGCCCCCATCTCTACCTTTGTAATCTCACTCCGAGGTCCACCCAATTTATGTGTTGGTTGCGACAACCTTTAGTCACTGGTTTATGTGCTAGTGCCTATATATATATAAACAAATAAACATTTAATAACTTCAAGAAACACTAACGTCTTTCATTGAACAATATATTCATATTCACCTCTATTGTTTGGATATTCTTGTGGTCTAAGTCCCTAGCAATATTTTATTGAATACTCTTAACTGCTTTTATTTGTTAGTTTAAAAAAAAAATGAAGCCTTAAACTGAAGCCTTGTAATGAATCGAATAATGCCAATTATGTAATCAATATCTACAACGACCACATGGTAAGGCTAAGGGTAAGGCTAAGCTAAGGCGATTTTCCCAACACAAAGGAATAGCAATTAAAGTACAAAACATATTCTACAATTAAACAAAGATTCATAATAATATATATGTTAAGTTGAGTTGTTTTAAGTAAATTATCTCAATCGAAGAAATACCCATGACCTGAGTAACAAAAAAATGATGGCAGAGATGTCTATAAGTATAACCAGAGGGCCGCGGCTAACTTCGACCGCGTCAAAGATTGTATACCCTTGCAACTTATTTGGTAACTTTTTCCTTACCTATAGCCATTAAAGTGGAAAAACGTTTAAGCTAAAAGGGCTAATGTGTCCGAAAGAACGGCCTACAATCTTAGCATTGGAAATAACGAAGATATTGATCAAAGTCACTGTTTTCCACCGATCGTTCCTATGGGAGTTATATGATATAGCTACCTGATCCTTATCAAATTTGGCACAGTCATAACATAAAAGTAACGAAGTTATTGACAAAAGTCACTGTTTTCGAAAGATCGTTCCTATGGGAGCTATATGATATAGTCACTCGATTTTGATAAAATTTTTCATAGTCGTTTATATGTGTAATTAACTTAAAAATATTAAATTTCATGATAATAGCTCAGAAAATAACGAAGTTATTAAGGAAAGTCACTGTTCGTGACTTTGCCATTTGTATGGGAGCTATATGATATAGTGATCCGATCCGGTTGAATCCGAGATATACAACGCCTGCAGTATATACAAGCCTACAAGCCTTTCGGTCTAGGAGGAGTTTGCGTTGATGCACACGGACGGACGGACGGACATGGCGATTTGAACTCGTCTCATCGTGCTGATCAAGAATATATATACTTTATATGGTCGGAAATGCTTCCTTCTATGCGTTGCACACTTTTGACCAAAATTAATATACCCTTTTTGCAAGGGTATAAAAAAAATTAATATATATGTATACATAACTATATTCGAAATTTAGAAGAAAACTGCCGATTATATAAAACTAAATTAAAATAACGTCAATTAGCTTAGATATACCCATTCAGAAAATAAAACAGGATTCAGCCGTTGGGTTATATTCAATAATCTCTTAGCTTTTCAACTATTTTAAAGAAAATTCTTAATAATTCACTTATTAACTAATTGCACATATTGTCACTCATCGAAGTCGGTCGTGTTTTTTTGCGCTCTCGCTTAATTTTTGTCTTTCATTCTTTCGTGAAGCAAATTTATAATATTCAATTTAAATTCATTGCCTTACTAATTCTTAATAAATCGCTATACTCATCGCGAAGTTTGCGTTAAATTTACAAACATTTATATAAATTTATTATCAAAACTTTAACAAACGCAAATATAATTTTGTTGTTGCGCTGCTTAGTTTTTGATTTCGTTCTATTTTTTTGCTCCCACCCGCGCTCTCAATTTACAGTTCATAGTTTGTTTTTGTTTGTGTGGTGTTGGTGCTCTCTATTCTTTTGTTTCTCGTTTGATCGCGTTCGCGGCCGTTAACTTCGCGCTAGTGACAAGTTGTTGTTGTTGTGTGTTTTATTACAGATAAGTACAAATATTCTCTCTTTTTGTTTTCTCTTTCTAATTTGCATATTGCAGTTAGCTGTTGCCTTGTTTTGTATACGTCTCTCTTAACATATATATACATTTTTCCCATTTTATTTACATATTGATTTATAATTTGTTTTTGTATAAATCAATTATTTAATAATGTCTGTCTGTCTCCAAGAGGAGCTTTGGCGATGGAGGTTCAATTCAGAAGTTCTAAACTTTTGATTGAATCTCCGACGCGAAAGAGGGCCAGGTTTCAGGGAGCGTCCCTCAGTCCGTCGGCACATTCGTCTCTACCAGTTCCGGCTTTCAACATTGACCCTATGTCACCAAATGCACAGCAGCTGATATCGTTTAGGAGTCCGGCTTTGGCAGGTGTGGAGTCTCTTCCCATTTCCCCTGGAGACAGTATCCCACCTACTAACACGATATCGGTTGTAGTTTCCGAACCGTCCGGGCAAACATCCGTTTCCAGGAATATTGCCAATAAAGTAGTTACAAGAGGTGCTAGTAAAGTGCTGGCTGCTTCAGCTGCTGCTGCGTCTGCTGTAGCCGCTACTGCTGTACCTAGTATTCGTAGTTCCCTTGTTGTAGTTCCACCCAAAAAGCAAATTTTTATTTCGAGGCTTGATCCCAATACTACTTCTGAAGAAGTCATAGCCTACATCCAGGGCAAAGTTCAAGCACCAAACATTGCTGTGGAAAAGTTCCGTTTTTCATATACTCGGGACATTTCATCCTTTAAAATAGGTGTCTCCCAGATCTTTTTGGCCAAATATGTCATAGAGATTTTTGGCCGGAACACCTTGTTGTAAAAGAGTATACATGAAATAGGCGAAGGCAAGGTTTGACTTGAAGTGATTTATTGGGGCCGCAAGCCCGGTATTTATAGGAGAACGTTTACATTGGTCTTATGGCTAGTGTCCTTAACGGTACTTAAAGCTAGACATTATGCTTAAGTTCTAATTACTTATAATCTATCCCTAAAAGTATGTGCCCTAATCTTATCCCTAAAAGTATACTACACCTCCTTTTTTAAAAAGTAAAATTTATATTTTTCTAACATCCTTTTTATGTTATTTTTATTCTATCTAAATGTACTGTTTGCTTTTTGTTTTTATCATCCGCTATTACTATATTATTGTTAGGACCTATGCTCTGTATTGTATATTTGCCTGTGTATTTGTTATCTAATTTATGTCCTGTATCATTTTTTAAAAGTATTTCTTGTCCTTCAGTTAGCGATACTTTTTTTGTGTTTTTATCATATGTTTCTTTTTGTACTGCTTTAAATTTTTCGATAAGCAGTTTCGCTCTATTTGTGCTATTTGTAATTTAAATTTTATTTCTTTATTGAAATCATCAATGTTGTAAATGGGTTCTACCGTTTCAGACGAGAATGGGATAGTTTTAGGATGTTTTGCAAAGACTAGTTCAAAAGGTGCATAACCATGTACCGTGGATGGAGTGGTGTTAAAGCAATATGTGAAGTATGCTAGATATTCATCCCAATCGTCTTTTTTTATGGATATATATGACCTGATGTATTCATTGAAAGTTCTATGGCTTCTTTCTACTGTTCCAAGAGTTTGATGATGGTGCGCCGTGGAATTAATTTTAGTTATGTTAACTATTATTTACATTGTTTATAAATGATTTGCCTTTGGCCTTGGCGCATTCACGCGTGCTCATGTTTGCGGATGACGTCAAGATTTGTTATTCCTATAATGATCCTTCTTTCCAACAGTACTTGCAATCAGATCTCGATGCGTTCTGTGATTGGTGCCACGTTAATAAATTACACCTTAATGCCTCTAAGTGTTCTTTTATGACTTTCAGTCGTTTGTCTCCGCTCCTAGCTCATTACTCTATTAAGTCTGTTCTGTTAGATTGTGTTCCATCATTCAAAGACTTAGGCGTTATGTTTGACCCTAAACTTTCATTTAATGTTCATATTTCTTCAATTGTCAACAGAGCAAGCTGCCTTCTCGGCTTCATTAAACGTTGGGCCAAAGAATTTGATGATCCCTATGTAACAAAGGTTTTATACACTTCGTTAGTTCGCCCTACTCTAGAATATTGCTCGCCAGTGTGGAACCCGCAATATGATGTTCACCAGCGTAGTATTGAATCGGTACAGAAGCAATTCCTTAAGTTTGCGCTACGCGGTCTAAATTGGGACCCGGGTCTTCGCCTACCTTCTTATTCTGATAGACTTCTTCTTATTAATCTTCCTTCACTTTATAACCGTAGGCTTGTTTTTGGCATTCTCTTTCTCCATAAACTAGTCAACGGCGAAGTCATTTCTACCAATTTACTAGATACGCTGTATTTTTGTGTTCCCTCACGTCGGACCAGAAACTTTTTTCCTATTCACCTTAGTAGATGTCTGACTAACTACTCTCTTCACGAACCTCTTCGTGTTCTTTGCCAATCTTTTAACAACCTTTCTCACCTTATCTCTCCTCATCTTTCTGTCACTTCTCTTCGCGCTATACTTTTTAATCATCTACAGCGAAACCAATGAAAATATTCTGGACTTGGATTGGCTGCAACTCATCCCTGGCCACATTGGCTGTGAATCGGGGCATAGCTGGCACCTTGTGCAAATAAACACCTCCACCGGGCCGGGGATGTTTAGTTGTGTATAAAGCTAAGCTACCTTCTTCATTTAATTACTATCTGTCTTTAGCTTAAGCTTTTTCGTCGACTGCTGTGTTAGTTGACGTAAATAAATAAATAAATAAATAAATAAATAAATTCATACCCACTTTCTCGGGTATGAAACTCTTGTTCGCTCCTGAATCCAAGGTAGCTACTAGCTACTGGTTTTCCATTGACGAAGACATTGAGTTGGATGCGGTCTTTCTTTAGGAGGAGTGGGTTACTGGGCTGGAGTCCTGGTCTGGTCCCTTCGTCTGGCCAAATTGAGACGGAGGTTCGGTCCGTTTCCCGAACGACGGCAACATTCGATGGTACGTACCCCCTTCGTCCGCATTGCCAACAGAACAACACCCGGGCCTTCGTACATTCTCGTGCGAAGTGACCAGCTTCCGCACATTTGCGGCAAGCTGTGCCGGTATCCACGGGTGCTTCGGATATTCGGAATATTGAACGAAGTTGCTCCTTTTCCAAGAATGCGCGGGGTCATCGCACCTTGCTCCGATCGGATAGTCTCAAAATTTTCCACCAACTTAGTTAAGTCGGGTAATGTTTGGAAATCATTTCGTCGGGTATACAGCTTATAGTCAGGTAACAGATTTTCGTAGATCCTGTCGAGATCCTGTTACGCCGAGTAATGGGCTCTCTTCTCTTTGAGCGCGTATTCTATCCTCTAGTTTCTCGAATTAGCGTGGGGGTAGAAAGAACTCAAAAAATTCGGACTTGAAATCGACCCATGTCATCTCCGGATACCCGCTGGTTTACCACCAACTTTCGGCCCGTCCGGTCAATAAGATGGCTATCATAATTTCTTCTCCCCGGCGCTAAATTGGGCTTTAATTTCAGCAAGTCTACTCAATACCTCGGGATGATGATCATCCCTTGTGGCGAGCTCGCGGAAACGATTCCTTAGGTCCTCCACTATTCCACCAGTGCACTGGTGTCTAATCCGAATTCATCGCGAAGGACTTCCAACTCTGCCTTGCGACGATAATTTATCCAATGAAAGCCCGTTGCTACTATATATGTGAGGACTCTGGGTCGTAATATAAGCGATAATCAACCAAAGGACTTCGAAGTTCGCCCAGTAGGCTACGCGAAACTATGTAAAGATGGCTACGGTAAACCGATAGACTATGATATTTGGATGTGCAAGTTGATCAATATGTATACATATATTTTATTGTTATTCTTTGATTTTTTTTTTATAAATTCTGCAGGGATGGAAATAAAGATATATTATTCAAAGAAAAGTAAGTAAAGGTGAAGCGTAAATGAGAGTTATCCCCGCGATTGGAAACTTCGAGGTGTTTTCCGGTTTAAATATTTTAAAAAATCTTTGCAATGGTTCGAATATATAAGAAAGATCTTGCCTGGTGTTAGAATTAGATCCCGTTTGTTGATTGGAATTGGGATAATCCGTGAATGTAGAATATAGTTGTTGGAGAAGCGATTAAATCTCCCTCGATGTCGACCAAAGAAAATAAGAGTTTATTCCGATTAACGTTTCGAATGTCCTTGGGAAAGTAATTGTCCTTTCCTGATGTCCTTTGCATTAATCTCTTTGGGTGCTGAGATATCCTTGAAGCTTAGTTCACCTTAGCGGTGAATGTCCTTGTTGATCCTTCCGTTGTAAATCCTTGTGCTCTTTGTTCTTCTCTCTTGTAATTTTCCAATTTTTTTTTTTAAACAAAACTCTTTTTTTTTTTTTGTGTGGCTCTGTCGATGGCTCCGTTTATGACTCTATCGCTAGCTCTGTCGGTAACTCAGTAGCTGGCTACATTAATAATCCTCTCAGAACTACGCTGTTGATGATACTATTAATCCTGTCGAAAACTCTGTTGATGGCTCTGCTGATGACTCTGTCGAAAACTTGCCGGAGACTCTGCCGATATTCTTACCTAGAATGGCACGACTTTGTGCGTGATATATATATATTTTTTTAATTTGTTGCTACTATTTCACTGTACACATCATTAAAAAGGGTAATCATACGAGTCAGCCTAAAAAAACGAATGGTTTTATTTTCCTGTGTGTGTGTTTAATCTAGGCGATATACCATACCCTTCCATATGTCCAATGTCTACATATGTACACATATATACGTCACAAGCGAGCGACGAGCATTCTACTTGCAATTGTGATTTCTTGCACTTGTCGTTGTTTAGAAATGCATACGATAACAAAAGAGAATGGGATGTGGGAGAAAAAATCTATTTTTGGCAAAAGTAGGTAAAAATGGTTGACTCGCTATCTAAAAGTCAAGATTTTCGCGAATCCGCGGTCCACTTTTTAGTCGTAATTGACCCTTCAATTTGTGTGAAAGGATTTTCTATCGCATTTCTAATTTTTTTGCTTTCATCACATGCAATTTGCGCATTGTAAAGCAACTTACCCACACAAGAAAGCGTGCACATACAACTACATCTTCTAATGGTCATGGTCTAATCCAAAGCCCGGCACTCATATCCCCCGGGGGACTAACTCGTTCGGCCCCTCTTATGCGTGTAAGCCGAGCGGCTGTCGAAGTCCTCACACAAAAAAATCAAGAATATGGGGGTGGATTTAGTTTCCCTCAGCATTTCGACGCAATCAGATCTATGTCGCTTTGTTGAGAGAACACACATGAAAAAATTGGTCGCTGCTTTGTTTTCTCTATCTTTTGGAGATTATTAGACCAGAGCCCGGCACAAAGAGAGCGCTAAAAAAGTTTAGTTGTATGTGTGCACTTGCTTGTGTGCTTTACACTGCGCAAAATTAAACTTCATCAATTTCTGCCTTAAATCAAGAAAACGAGTGCAGCAAATAATCTTATGCAAGAAAAAGATAGAGAAAACAAAGCAGCGATCAATTTTTTCATGTGTGTTCTCTCAACAAAGCGACATAGATCTGCTTGCGTCGAAATGCTGAGGGAAACTAAATCAACCCTCATCCTCTGTGTGAGGACTTCGGCAGCCGTTCGTTTACACGCATACGAGGTGCCGAACGTGTTCGTCCCCCGGGGGATATGAGTGCCGGGCTCTGGTCTAATCCCTACAATACGTATACGTGAGCGCACACATACACGAGAGTCAACGACGCTCATAAACATTCACACCATCCGATCCGGCATCACACATGTGAGAGCCAATGCACGCACACGCACTTTGGAAACTTTTTTTTTTTTTATGCACAATAAGAAAATACAATAACACGAAACCCAATGCGCGACTGTACTTGCAAATCAGTGTGAATGAGGGAACGACAAGAAAAAAAACGGTTGTATCGGAGCTATGTGTAAGTGTACTAAGAGTGAGAGGAAGATGACAACAGAATGCTCATAGCTCGCACATAAATGCCACGAATCAAACGGTGAACTGTCTTCTTTCACTCTTGCTGGCTGCTTTGTGTGTCCTTGTCCCTTTCACGCATGTAACTGTAGTGTGCAAAAGTAAAACTGAAGATAAAATGCGGACAACGGCGACATATATGCGACCTTTAAATACCCTAACCGCGAATATATACATTCATATAAAAATTTTCACTTCTGTGGGGACTTCAATATCTTAATATATATAAATCTCGTGTCACAATGTTTGTACTCAATGGACTCTTAAACCACTTAACCGATTATAATGAAATTCGCACTTGAGAGATAGGATAGTTTAATTAATCTAGCATTCCAGTATGAGCCTGATATTGAATATTATGATCATTCAAAAGTGATAATTGAAATTATTGAAACACCACCTGAACCATTGACCGGCTTACTTATCGGCATGGATCCAGATTCTAACGTGTTCCTGAAGTCAATTCGAAGATTCAATTCATGCTTTCAAATGACATCGCTAGGAGCAACAGAAATAGTTCGAAATACTAATACAAATGGTCAACAATTCAATTCTACATTCAAAATCAGAGGCCAATTTTATCATAAATTGGGCTCACTGCTGCTGAGCCAAACGAACCACATAAATTCTTACAAATCTACTTTATGGGCGGCGAGGATTCCGGAAAAGCACTTGCCAATCGCGTGAACATTGTGATTATAATAACCTTTATTTACTTAATGCCAGGAGCATCGTCAGCGACCTAGATGCTCTTTACAACGAGCACAAGGAGTTGTTGAAAATATTCAAATCACATATGCACCAATTACAAAGTGATATCGTCATTAATCCTGATAAAACACCAGCTGGAGTGCATTCGTAGATTCAATGCACCCATACGGACAATTATACGTGGCATGCTCTCGAGTGGGTAAACCATCCAGTGTTAGCTAAAGATGGACTAACAAAAAATATTATTCACGCTATAGCATTAAGAGATTGATAATGTTTTTTGAAGGATAAATTATAATAATTTAAAAATAATGTTTTGCCTAGCTATTTTTTATGTACTCTAGAAATAAGTAGAAAATTATTTATGTGGCAAAATGTTTGCCGTTTTTTCTAGTAGATATATATATACCCAAAACCTTATAAACTTTTGCTCACTAAAATCAAACTTTAAAGTAAACATAAGGATTTTTTTTATATAAACAATTGGACACTTGCAATAACAATTGTGCCATAAAATTTTAAAGCGTGAGAACGCTAATTAAGCATTAAAATTCGGGCCAATCAAATCCGTTTTATTCATAAACATTTAAACACTTGTAATAATAATTGTCCTCCTAAAAGTCAAAAGCCTGAGAACGCTAATTCAGCATCAAAATTCGGGCCAATCAAATTGCATCAATATCGATCAC
Source organism: Drosophila willistoni (assembly GCF_018902025.1). Classification (NCBI taxonomy): domain Eukaryota; kingdom Metazoa; phylum Arthropoda; class Insecta; order Diptera; family Drosophilidae; genus Drosophila; species Drosophila willistoni. The sequence continues at coordinate 114,504 of NW_025814599.1, read as the reverse complement.
GCCACTAAACCAGGGCTCACACGTTTAGCCTATAAATATTACTGTAAAACATTTTGTACTTTAGTTTTAAGTATTCATTCATTAAATAAAGTCCTGTCTTTCAACTCAACAAAAACAATATTTTTTTTTCCTATCTGGAAAGACTATATATATAATTGGCGCAGTCGGTAGGATCGGTAAAAGTGAACTTGTTATTCTATCCGTGTGACACAGAATTATTATTCGTGCTTTACATCAAGAACTTACGGGAACGCTCAAAAGTCTACAACAGTGAAAAATATTTACGCAAACTGTGCGCGGAAATATCAAATGTGTGTTGCAACCAAAAAATTGCAATTGTGGAACAAAAACGCCAACTGTGTGCGATAATATCAATTGTGTGTGTTACAACCATAAACTCCAATTGTGGAACAAAATGCCAACTTCTGTGCGAATAAAATAAAACACCACTAAAAAACTAAAATGGCCGTAGAACTCACCTCAATCAAGCACTGTCTTCCAGAGAACACTACCCTTTATACAAATGCTTTAAATAACACTATAAAAGATGTAATAAACAAAAAATTACCCGATAGATTATTTATGACGTTAGCTAGATATGATATAACCACAGTTAGCAAGCTGAAACAAGTAGCTCAAAGAGAAGGGTTATACGAGGATTGTATAACAGAAATCAGAAAATCAAATCAAAGCCAAAATCAAACCATAAAAGTGGAACATCTTTTGTACCCCATAGTACAACTCCGTCTCAAACAAAACAATCAGATACATCACAAAACCAACAAGTTTCCAACGAATAATCAACGGCAAAATAACTATCCAAAAAATAATGTAGCAAACCAGCCTACAAAAAGGCAAAGAGAAAGTAATAGTGGAATTAGCAAAATGGACACATCAGAAAATTTTCATCAGAATGCCTCGGAACAATCGGAAGAAGAGATAGAGACAAGTCCTTTATCAGAATAACAACGAACAATAAACCTTTGAGATGTGTAGTCAACTCAGGATCTTCAATAAACATAATGTCCGAAAACTTTTTTAATATTAAAAAATTCCAAAATTCACATGATTGAAGGAGCAGTAGAATTAAAAGAAATCATTTTTCTTGCACCCAGCAAACTTTGTCTGACAGAACAAAAATTTTATATCCATAAATTTTCAAATAAAAACGACATGTTGATAGGCAGAACTTTCCTAAAAGCATGTAAAGCACAAATAACTTATGAAGAAGAATACGCAAAATTATGAAACTATACATTTTATTTTAGAGATGTTGAAGAAATAGACCCAGGCACAAATTTTGCGATTGAAAATGAAATACTAGAAAGCAATGAGTATAGCCTCGACCATTTAAACAACGAAGAAACATAAAAACTTAGAAGAGTCTTGTACGAATTCAGTGTCATTCAGTACCGCGAAGGTGAAAATTTGACTTTCACGAGTACAATAAATCACTCTATTCATACAAAACATGAGGACCCAATTTATAAACGTCCATACAAATATCCTCAAACATTTGATATAGAAATCAACAAACAAATAAATGAAATGATCGAACAGGGTATCATTCGAAAATCGAACTCACCCTACTGTTCACCCATTTGGATCGTTCCTAAAAAAGAAGATGCTTCCAGCAAACAAAAACTTAGAATAGTCATTGACTACCGAAATTTAAATGAAGTCACAATAGATGATAAATTCCCAATTCCAGTCATGGATGAAATTCTTGACAAACTGGGAAAATGCCAATACTTTACCACCATTGATTTAGCTAAGGGATTTCATCAAATTCAAATGGATCCTGAATCTATTGCAAAAACAGATTAACTACACATGGCCATTACGAATATACACGTTTGCCATTTGGTCTTAAAAATGCCCGCCAACATTCCAAAGATCCATTAATAATCTTTTGGAAGACCTTATTTATTAGGATTGTCTTGTTTATCTGGATGACATTACAGTGTACTCCACTTCATTGGAGGAACACATACTATCACTCAGAAAGTTATTTAACAAACTAAGAGAAGCTATTCTTAAACTTCAACTCGACAAATGCGAATTTATGAAAAAAGAAACAGAATTCCTTGGTCATATAATAACAACAGAAGGTATAAAACCTAACCCAAATAAAGTCAAAGAAATTCAAAATTTTCCGATCCCTAAATAGACGTAGTCGTACAACGCTCAGTACGAACAAGTGGGCCATATGACACCAGGCCCGGGTTGTTAAGAATTACCCTAAGTAATGTTAATGTTACAACCTCTACCCACTCCGACCTAATGGCTTAGGCGTATTACATATATTAAATTAAACTAAAGAAATAGAAAATATTAAATGTAATAAAATAATAGGTTACATATAAAAAAAACAGGATAGGTTAAAATAAAGATGATTACAACTAATTACAAGCGAGGATCCTTCTTGCAGATCGCAGTTTTTATACCCGGAAGCGATGTTTCAGAACCGATAACGTGCAAAAGTCTATTGTAGTCACTATATAGTATACGAGAAGGTTCATGCAGAGAAAAGTTAGTTGTGCAAGTGGGAAGTATATGCGGTGTGAAATTGCGGGTCCTTCTATATGGAACAGAATGCACCATTCAAAATTTTGTAAAGAAAAGTTTCACAAAGCATTGTTCTACGATTAGTTAAAGAAGGAAGGTTAATTAACTGAAGTCGACTAGAATAAGATGGAACTTGTACAGTTGAATCCCAGCGCAAATCACGAAAGGCAAAGAGTAATCAGAGGGCCGGGGCTAACTTCGACCGCATCAAAGTTTGTATACACTTGCAACTTTTTTGGTAACTCTATCCTTACCTCTAGCCATCAAAGTGGAAAAACGTTTAAGCTAAAAAGGCTAAGGTTTGCGAAAGAATAGCCTACAATCTTAGCATTGGAAATATCGAAGTTATTTACAAAAATGTTTTCGACCGATCGTTCCTATGGGAGCTATATGATATGGTTACCCGATCTTTATCAAATTTGGCACAGTCATTAACAGATATATTAAACTAACAAATGTTTAATTTGAAATCAATCGCGTCAAAAGTAACGAAGTTATTGACAAAAGTCACTGTTTCCGAAAGATCGTTCCTATGGGAGCTATGTGGTATGACTATACCACATCGGGTGACTACCCGATCTTGAAATTTGGCACAGTCGTTTGTTAGTGTAATAAGCTTACCAATATTAAATTTTACGACAATAGCTAAGAAAATAACGAAGTTATTGAGAAAAGTCACTGTTCGTGACTTTGCGGTTTGTATGGGAGCTATATGATCTAGTGATCCGATCCGGCTGAATCCGAGATATACAACCCCTGCAGTACATAAGCCTACATTGAAAATGTCAACTCTGTAGCTCCAACGGTCTAGGAGGAGTTTGCGTTGATCCAGACGGACGGACAGACAGACAGACGGACAGGCGGACGGACGGACGGACGGACGGACGGACATGGCTTTTTGAACTCGTCTCGTCATGCTGATCAAGAATATATATACTTTATAAAGCTGTTTATTAAACTGTTTTTGTACAGATTCTAATTTGTTTAATAAACTCGGACACATGACGACAAAATCTCAAAAAAAATTGGGACATCCCGCCTTATATATGTATTAGCTAAAGAGAACTACACGTATATATCAATAAAATAAAGTAGCAATCTAACACTCCTGTTTTACACCCTGTAACTGTCGACATAGGTCAGCAAAACACAAAGGTTAGTGACACTGCGATCCTTTTGCTCAATAAAATGGAGGCAGAACGGATAAACCTACTCCCGCTGTTCCACCAGGACTATACCTCGATTTCCAACTAGAGTTAACCGAACCACTTGAATTATATTGAGAACGCGTATGATAGACTTTAGAGAAGATGTTTAGTATGTACATGACTGCTCAATGGGATTCATAAACGACTAGCAAAAACAGCCTGTGGGGGGGTTCTTTGTGAACGTCATAGCTAGTATTTTCACAGCGTATTATATGTATGTCGGCTATCCATATTAACCGAATCCCTTACCTGAATTTTTATTAGAGGAGAATACAAAAGAGTTACGGACATCACTTCTTGCAGGCGCTAAAGATGATAGTTGCGCTCCGCGTCTGTACCCACCCTACCATGAGCCTGCCAGCGAAAGTTATCGCAGACTCCCAAAACGAAAGCTAGGACTTCTCTTCTACATCAGGGAACTAAAGAAATTAATGATTCATAATAAACTTAATATTTATTCAAACATTCAAAATAATTAGCATCATCGTGCTATAGGTTCGATCAATTTGATCTACAAAAATTCTTCATTTTCAAAACAATGTTTAGCTAAATAGCTGAATCTCGGTACAAATCCGATTATAAAGGTTGCAAATGTTGCGTATTGGTTCTTATTAATAATAATTACTTTACTATTTAATATTCATGATTTGCTAACTTTACTGTAATTAAACTTTTCACATTAGTTAAAAAAAAAAAATTATTAAAAGAAAAAAAAGAAAAAAAAATATACATTTATGTGGCGTGATTACGCTAATATCCTCACAAATTCCTTCTTTCTATATACTTTTATCGAAAGATTTCCATTGACAATGTATTAAATGCTAATGCTCATCCGAATAAATTCAGTTCATCAGATAAATTTATTAAAATATAAGGAAAATTTGTTTTTGATACACTTACAGCTTGTTGTGTTGTTGTCGATGTTGAAAATAGGAAGGTTTACATATTCCAAATAGAGCTAAAGCATCATATTACATTGTGAATTTACATGCATACTCGAATTCTGGAAAATAAAAATTATTAACTAACGAAAATATACACTGGCATTGAATTCCATTTCCTTTAAAATTGAACCATTTAGCCAACAAAAAAAAAAGGAAATTCAATGTAAACTTAACTTAAAATTGATTCTAAACTACTGGGGAGCCTTATGTTGGCTCATTTCACTTAATCCTGGTTATTTCGTCCGTTCCGAAGACGAAAAAAAAATCTCCTTAGGCAAATTAAACGCCTTGGTTATACTTGAAAATAATTCCAAAATGCTCTTCTCATTTACATGATGTGTTGAGTGAGGTTAGGTTTTGTTCGTAGAAAGGTTAGATTGAATACTTCCTTCTACTCTTCATCCTTCATGCTTTAGGTTAGGTTACAATTGGGAAAAAGGTTAGGTTTTGTACATCCTTCTAGGTTTATAATCCTCCACGTGTTCTGCTGGTATGGTCTGGATTACATGAGGCAAGATAAGCGAAAGTGCGATGTTGACAATTAAAAATGTCTCAACATTCGAAATTTCACTTCACTTCGCAATCGCCGTATCTATAATAACACTTGTATAAGACACAAAACTATTTTGGGAATTTATCTTTTATTTACCCTTAATACCAAACGAGGTAAAAGTTAAATACACACACAATCGATCGTCGGTTCAAGGCGTTGACTGACGCAAACAGTTCAATCACAAAAAATTTTGAGACTGCTGTGGGCCAGTCTGCCGAGGCAGGTGTCTCAAAGAAATGTCATGCAAGGCGAATTAATAGAAAAATTGCCAATACTTGATGGAAACTATTTCCGATGCTGTTAAAGAGAAAATGCATAAGTTAAACGTACAATAATTCGAGAATTATTGCAATGAAATTAACTTACATTAATCTCTTGAACACATACACACGCATAAACTTTTATTTTCGCATACGCGTAGGGGTTATGATACACTCCCCTATTGGGTTATTTAAAACTTTGGACCAATACGTCCGATCAGTTGGAATTCACGTGGAGAAAAGAAAGAACACTTTTGCAAAAACCACGCTGTTCAATAAGTCTCTTTTGGCTTATTTTTCTTATTGTTTTATCCAAACTCCATTTATAGAAAAATAATGTAAAGCAATGCAAAACAAACCGATCAGCTGTGTGGCGTTGCCACTTAGTTCATTCTTTTTCCAGCTGGTTACTTACATTTCGATTCTCACCACTTTAGCAAATATCGATAACAACAACAAAAATACTAAATAAGCGAAATCAGTTGAATTTTAAAATAACTGAAATTCCTGTACATTACAAGCCAAGAACACTCTTAGCCCTACTAACAGTTAGTTGTGGTAGATCTATTCTTGACAAACCCATGCTGGTATGGCTAAAAAATAGATATACATAAATGCTGTATTTGAGACGTCGTAATTTTCTCAAACAGTTTAGGTGTCGCTGACAATTTAGAAATTCCTCTGTAATTAGTGACGTCAGATTTATTGTCACATTTGTGAAGAGGTAAAATAAACGAATCCTTTTATATCGTTTGAAACTCGGACAGTGTAACGGACAACTCAAAAAGCTTAAGTAAAGGCGAGCACAATGACTCCGCACAGAACCTCAGGACACGAGAGGGAATACCGTCTGGGCCCGGTGAGTATACCGGCTTACTCATCATTAGTTCCTTAGCTACCGAACTTTGCGTTATAATATATAGAATGCAGTTGGATTTCGCTGTAGGATATGGATATATCTGACTAGAGTTGTACTTAGTGGATATGTAAGTAGTCGAGAAGAAGTTAGCAAATAAATTAGAAATAGATTGATCAGAAGAGGCGGAATCATTATTAAAAACTGCAAACGATGGAACGGAGATAGAATTTCGCTTTGGGTTAACGAAACTATAGAACTCTTTAGGATTTTCGGAGAATTGCAATAGAATACCTTGACTTAAGATTCTTCAGTTTTGACAGCCCCCGCGTAAACCATGGTGATTTTTGCGTCACCACAGGAGACACTAGGGGTTCACCGTCATTAAAGAGTAAGTCAACAGTGGTATAAAACAAAGAAATCGCGGAATTCATATGCGTACAAGTGTATAAATTGGTCCAATCGGTATGAAGAAAGGCATTGTTTAGTGCGAAAGTCAGTCTTCCGAAAACATCGGGTGCGTACCGTAGGATCACATTCGGAGATGGGCTTGCGGCTTGGAAACTTAATAGTTAACTCTAAATTTCGATGATAGCTGTAGTAATATTGGTTTGGTTGTCTTAGTATTAGTTTAGTTTTTAATAAAGCACAATAATCTTTTTAATTGTTTTATGATTAATTTTATTTTATTAGATTTTATTTTATTAATTTTCACACACGACGAGCCACTTACACGTTTCGAATAGGAAAGAGGAAGTAAAGAAGACAGTGTGCCCGTACATTAATTTTAGGCTTTTCATAATATTATTTTTGCAGGTTTACATAACGTCGAAACTTTAGCTATGTTATGTTATTCAACACGCCCCCTGAAAAATTACATTAGATTAATTTAAAAAAAAATTCAAATAATAATTCAATTACTGTGACTGGTGCGTGTACTCTGGGAGGTATTACAATATGATCTGGCATTCACCTTTAAGATTGGAAAAACCCAGAAAAACCAAAGATCATTTATATCATTTAAGCAAAACAAACATTATTTTCATTTCAAAAGTTACGTTAAATATTACTTTAAAAAAAATTAACTTCAGTTTAGTTTATGAGATTTTGTTGAATTGAAGATTTTGTTACTTTTGACTTCTCAAAGCATCCCATCTTGCCTCTCAGCTCCATGAACCTTCCAGTAGATAATGGTTTTGTAAAAATATCAGCCAGTTGATTTTCTGTGGGAATATACTCAATAGAAATAAGATTATTTTCTACTTGCTCTCTGGCAAAACGATATTTAATATCTATGTGCTTTGACCGCTTATGACATGATGAACTACTGGCTATGCTTATACATCCCTGGTTATCTTCAAATATTTTTTGATAGGTTTGTCCAGTTTAATATAAATACTTTTTGAAAGAGACTTTAGCCATAAGGCTTCTCTTACAGCTTCAAACAAGGCCATATACTCTGCTTCTGTAGATGACGCCGCTAGTGAATTCTGCCTTTTTGTATTCCAACAAATAAGATTTGAATTAAACATTTGAAAAAGATAACCTGTTGTGATTTTTCTATCAGTTTCATTCCCACCCCAATCGGAAACATCTTCAAAATCAATATTTTTATACCCTTGCAGAGGGTATTATAAAATTGTATTATAAAATTGGTCAGATGTTTGTAACGCACAGAAGGAGACGTTTCCGACCCCATAAAGTATATATATTCTTGATCAGCATGAGAAGCTGAGTCGATATAGCCATGTCCGTCTGTCCGTCCGTCCGCCCCCTGTGCGTATGCGTTTTACTCAGACGTCTTAAGAGCTATCGGGCTGAAATTTTTTGTCGGGGTTTTTTATTACCCGGGAAAAACGAAGTATGAAAACCATAAGGATCGGACCACTATATCATATAGCTCTAGAAGAACTAGAAGAAACATTTTCATAAAAATCGGAGTATGCTATGAAATTTACATATGTGATAATATTGGTTATAAAACCCCAGATCCCAAAATATGAATGTGATCGGATAAATATAACACACACAGACGCAACGCTACATGAACTGTATGTGTATGCGTGCGTTGCTTTGCTTTGGGAATAAGGGAAGAAGAAGAACAAATTGTAAAATAGAGAGTAAAATTGTTTTGTTTGTATATTGATGAATTGAGTTACCAAGGACTGCAAGGGTATATAAACTTCGGCATAGCCGATGTTAGCTTCTTTGATATTTTTAAAAATTAGTTTCATGTCAATGTTTTCTTTAAGGTACCTCAGAACCCTTTTTAAACCTTTCCATAGTTCTATATTATTTTTATACCCTTGCAAAAAGGGTATATTAATTTTGGTCAGAAGTGTGCAACGCATAGAAGGAAGCATCTCCGACCATATAAAGTATATATATTCATGATCAGCATGACGAGACGAGTTCATATAGCCATGTCCGTCCGTCCGTCCGTCCGTCCGTCTGTCCGTCCGTCTGGATCAACGCAAACTCCTCCTAGACCGTTGGAGCTACAGAGCTGAAATTTTGCATGTAGGCTTGTATATACTGCAGGCGTTGTATATCTCGGATTCAGCCGGATCGGATCACTATATCATATAGCTCCCATACAAACCGCAAAGTCACGAACAGTGACTTTTCTCAATATCTTCGTTATTTTTTGAGCTATTGTCGTGAAATTTAATATTGGTGAGTTTGTTATACATATAAACGACTATGCCAAATTTGATCAAGATCGGGTGACTATATCATATACCTCCCATAGGAACGATCGGTCGAAAACAGTGACTTTCTTCAATAACTTCGTTACTTTTGACGCGATTGCTTTCAAATTAAATATTTGTAAGTTTAGTATATCTGTTAATGACTGTGCCGAATTTGATAAATATCGGGTTACTATATCATATAGCTCCCATAGGAACGATCGGTGGAAAACAGTGACTTTGATCAATATCTTACTTTTTTCCTATGCATAGATTGTTGGCCGTTCTTTCGCAAACATTAGATCTTTCAGATAAAACGTTTTTCCACTTTGATGGCTATAAGTAAGGAAAAAGTTACCAAAAAAGTTGCAAGGGTATACAAACTTAGACGCGGTCGAAGTTAGCCACGGCCCTCTGGTTATTAGTATATCTACTTAGAATATTGACGGCTATTGCAATATCTGGACGAGTACAAAGCATTATGTACATTAAACTTCCAATCAAATTTCGGCAAGGAGCATCATATGTTTGACATTTCATAATTTAGTTTACTTGGAAGTGGATTATTTACAGATTTACATTCCTCCATATTAAATTTACTTAAAACCCATTTTATATAGGCAGATTGGCTTAACAATATCTGATCTTCGAATATTTCAATTTTCATTCCAATGAAGTGTCGTATTTCCCCCAGATCTGTCATTCTAAAGATTGACATAAGGTATTGTTTGAAATTGCTCATTATTTTTAAGTCTGATGTCGCTATTACTAAATCATCCACATATAATAGTATAGTTTGAGCCCATAAATTGCGTTATTCAATTTACATACATTTCCATCATTGCAAATAATTCCCTCAGGGACTTTCATATATATTTCTTCTTTTAGCATACCATTTGGAAATGCCGTTTTAACATCCATATTATGTACTTTAAAGTTATATTGGATTCATCATGTTTTAAAGTAAACACCCACTTACTATCTACAATATTCTTATTTTCAGGTCTTTTAACAATAGTCCAAGTATTGTTTAAGTCATGAGCGGATAATTCTACTTTAACAGCTTCTTCCCATAAATCCTTATCACTTCTACTTTTTATTTCTTCGAATGAATGAGGGGCTTCGTCAAAAATTGTGTGAGTCTTGAAAAGATAATTATTAGAACTTGATTCATCTTCGTCATAGGAAATGTGTGGTTTATTTTTCAATCTTTCGCTTTTTCTAGTTGCATCATTGATAATTCTATTTGAGACTTCACAAGGCTGTTTATCTTCCTTACTCTCATCAATGTTTACTTCAGCCTTACTATCATTCAGAATGTCACTTTTAACAGCTCTTGAGTTTACCATATTTGTCTCATCAATCATTTCAATATCCCATAACTTAAAGCCGTTAGGTTCATATCCCACAAAGACACTTTTAAACGATTTATTGTCGAATTTCCGTTTTCTAATTTTATTGTATTAGTATTATAAGCATAATCTTGATATATGCATGTGTTCTTTAGCAATGTCTTTTATTGAATGATATTTGGTTCTCTTAGCTAAAGGCTTGCTATCTGTTGGCGCAGCGGCAGAGCAGCCGTTTTATATAATAAATTATATATAAGTAAAGTAACAAAATGTAAGACGGGGCAAAGAGTGTGAGTAATGCATGCACATATGTATGTATATTAGCGGTCGGTATGGGAAACATGCTGACTCGGCTCTAAGCGATGAATGCAATGAGTGCATATCATATTACGTTTGCACTTGAAATGTGTGCGGGACTTGGCACGCTGTCGCTGAGTGACAAAGGCAATGCCCTATGCATATTCGGCTAACAAAGTGTTGCCGCTCAATATTTATGTTGAGTAATCAGAACTCGTATGTGCATACACTACATCTCCCTCCTTTCGAAAAATAACGTAATTTCATGAAGTTATTTTAATTCTTATTATCTATAAATTTAAGAAATTTTAATTATTATTTTTTTTTTATATGATGTACTTAATAACGATAAAGAAAATGAAATGATCAAAAATATTCATATATCAAAAATATTTAGGTATATATATGTTATTACCTATGTATGTTATTATGAAATAAAAAGTTTTAATCCATCTTTATGAACTATCTGTTTTTTCTTTTTGTCATTAACTATTAAAACATTATTCCTATCTCCCAATAATCTAATTTATGACCTGTTTCATTTCTTAATAATACTTTATCTCCTACTGATATATCTATATTGTTTACTTTCTGATCATATAGTACCTTATTTTTATTCATATGCTCTTCTAGCATTACCCTAGCTCTTTTCTATGCTACTTCCAATCTATATTTGCTTTCTTTAGCATAATCATCTATATTATTATTGCTTCTACGCTATCTATGCTATTACATTTTTTTGGTAAATTACTTGTTTTGCTCAATACTAGCTCATATGGACAATAAGTATGTACCATAGAGGGGGTCGTGTTGAAACAAAAGACAAAATATTGAAGCCATACTTCCCAATCAGTTTTATGAACCGATATGTAGGATCGTATGTATTCATTAAAAGTTCTATGACTTCTTTCTATTGTTCCAACTATCTGGTGGTGGTGTGCTGTAGATGTAATATTTTTAATAATTAAATATTTGCAAAAATTGTCTATAATTGAATTCTTGTATTCTGTACCCATGTCCGTAATGAACGTCTTCATTGGACCGTACCTCAGGATAAAAGATATCAAATATGAGCATTCTTATTCGGAACAGGTATGGCAACTAAATACTTAGTTAAATCACATATTAAAGTGACTGCATACTCGTTTCCATTTTATGATTTTGGTAGTGGACCTATAGTGTCCACTATCAATTTTAAAAAATTTATTACGAACATTTAAAATAAAATTTGAAGAACATTTCAAAGACCACCATTTTGAGATATTCGCGTTAAAGTTTAAAGTTCGGGTTATGGGCCACGACGAGGCGCGCGGTTTGGATGGCTGTAACTTTTTTTCTTCTGCTCGAATCTCTATGAAAATTTTGGAAAATGTTCTCAAGAAGTTGTGTTGACTCATTTCATTTAATACTGATCATTTCGTCCGTTCCTACCCCACTGCTCCACCGTATTTTCCGAAGATCAATAGTATAAGCTCTAGAAACCCCAAAAAAAGGCGTAAATTCTGCATATGGACCGATTAACTCTTTGCAATAGACGCAATTAACGACATAAATAACAAAAAATCATACGCTCGTAATATTATGCAAAAAACCTTCCCCAAATTTAAACTACTCTGGGTGCCCTGAAACCTGTTTTTTTTGGTCACGGCATCACGGGTGGATTTTTTAACGGCTTACAGTGTATCGACCGCAGTAGGTGGGGGCAGTTTTTCCTGTTTTAGTTGCAAACGAAAAGTCACTAAAATGCCAAGAAAACGCAAATGGGCTGATTTGAGCCGCAGTACAAGTAATGCTCGGTACTTGCGAAAAAGCAGATCCGAAAGAACAGAAGTACAAATCCAGCAACAAAATACTGATGCACGTGTCTAGCATTCCAGTATGAGCCCGATATTGCATATTATGCTCATTCAAAAGTGGTAGTTGGTGCTATGGACAAGGAATGTCCGCATTGTCATGCTCTGAAATTCAAAAATGAGCCAGCTGGGATGTGTTGCGCGTCAGGAAAAGTGCAACTACCTGAAATTGAAACACCACCTGAACCATTGAACGGTTTACTTATCGGCATGGATCCAGATTCTAACGTGTTCCTGAAGTGAATTCCAAGATTCAATTCATGTTTTCAAATGACATAGTTCGGAGCAACAGAAATAGTTCGAAATATTAATACAAATGGTCAACAATTCAATTCTACATTCTAGATCAGAGGCCAAGATTATCATAAAATGGGCCCACTGCTGCCAATGCCAAACGAACTACATAAATTCTTACAAAAAAAGAGATTGACATTGTTTTAAGGGATAAATAGGTATATTGATAAGTATATTAAAGAGAGGAATTGGTAGCTTGATGGGTTTATGGCGAAGTCCATCATGTATAGCATTGGCAAACGATTCACAGTCAAACGGTCGTTTCATTTTTGAGAAGCCAGCCAAAAGGCTAATTGGTCGATACGATGAGACCTCACTAGAGGGTTTACTCGATTTGAGTATCATTTTAATATTTCCATTGTCTCGGGAAGTGGCCAGTTCTCAGCATTCAATTGTAGATATTTGTGAGTAGTAAGACAGCTTTAGTTGGTAAGTACTGAATTATTTGATTGCAAATTCTATCTTTGCCTGCCGCTTTAGTAAGATCAAAGTTTTTAATTTCAGCCAACACTTCGGTAACAGTGATGTGCTTAAAGATTGGAGGAGGAAGTTCATTCGGGTTAAACATATGGCGCGCATCTTCTCTCCACATGAGCGATGACGTCATCTGCAAGGTCTTCTGCCAGATGAGAGAATTAGTCTGCTTAGACGCTGCTTTGTTTCTTATGTTGAGTTGCTGCTTATTTATACTCTGCTGTTTATTAGTTGGTTTTTAAATGAGGACTTATCATTATTGATTTTGTTACCATTGCTAGCTGTAATTGAACGAGACAATATATTAAGAGTATTAGGAATTGGTTGTCCTCACGATTTAGGTGGGTGTACATCTGGTCTCGAGAGTCCTTTAGGGCATCCCCTATCTTGTCATAAGAGTACAGGTCCTCAGAAATAATCTTGATGTCTCCACTTTTAACAGTCTTGGCAGTAAATTTTACATCGATATCAAAGCATTTAAGCCTGTCCAGAATTGGCAAGATAGATGGCACATTGGTAATAAAAATGTTTGGAGGTTTGGGTTCGGTCCTTTGTACAATTTGGAATTGTTGTTCTTCATCGCCAGGAGCATGTTGTTGTAAATGAGTAGCAGTATCGTTAGCAAACTAGCACCAATGACCAATTGGCCATTGGCTCCTTTATTGTTGTCATTCTAAGACCTTAGAATCTATAGCAATGGGTTATTAAATACAGCAAAGAACTATGTTCTATGTGCTGAAGGCAAGATAAATGGATATTATTAAGACTAGGCCAAAGTGGTCTAGAATATATATACTAGCGTACAATTTGGCAATTTATCAGCCTCACAGATTTATCATTGCGAACTAAATTCATTTAAATAGCTTGAATTTTAGCTGCACTGTGGTAGGAGGCAGAGAAATGTCCACGTGTTAATTAACAGTGAGATACAAATGTGCAATAAGATTAACAATTCTGGATTCGCCAATTCGAGAACAAAGTAAAACAAATCATAGACAAGTGCATTTCTTGTATCATCAGCAATAACAAACTAGGGAAACAGGAGGGATATCTGCACTGTATTGAAAAAGGGGACAGACCATTAAACACTCTGCATGTTGACCACCTTGAACCTATGGACTCATCGGCGAAACAGTACACGTTTAAATTCGCTGTAGTCGATGCTTTCTCAAAGTTTGTGCATGCCCATGGGCGCCAGCTGAATTAGTGTAAAGGGTTCGCCTTAACCAACTAATCGTCGCGCCCAAATATTTTGTAATAGTATATTGTACTATATGCAAAAAAGAGGGTTTTTTACAGCATTTGTAAAACGGCGGGCCTTCCGTTTTTGGTGTTTGTATAGATTTCGACCTTATTGAAGTTAATCAAAAAATTTGTTTGAGCGGAGCTTCAGGTTTTAAAAAACCTTGAAGAGTGGTAGAATGTTTTTGGACAACCCCACCGCATAGTGAGCGACAGAGGAAGTGCATTTACATCAAACGCCTTTGTTGACTACATAGAACAGAATGGAATCGAGCACGTATTGACAAAAACTGGAGTGGCCAGTTGGCATCCCTAAAGAGGGCAGGCTTTCGGTCGGAGGTTGCCATAATGGAAGAAAAAGGGGTTAAGCGTCAGTAGTAGAAGAAGTCGTAAGATGTCGGCCGAGAGTTAAGTTGTGAGTCGAATCAAGTTGCAAGTCGTGAGTTGTTTAAGTTGCCTAAAGTTGTTTAAGTTGCCCACTATAAGTCGTAAAATATAAATATCCTTAAACTTAATATAATTAAATTACACAATAATCCACATGTATATAGATGATGAAAATTTCTCAACAAATGTTAAAATGTAAGTTATTATACCCTTGCAGAGGGTATTATAAAATTGGTCAGATGTTTGTAACGCACAGAAGGAGACGTTTCCGACCCCATAAAGTATATATATTCTTGATCAGCATGCGAAGCTGAGTTGATATAGCCATATCCTTCTGTCCGTCTGTGCGAATGCGTTTTAGTCAGCCGTCTTAAGAGCTTTCGGGCTGAACTTTTTTTCGGGGTTTTTTATTACCTGGGAAAAATAAAGTATGAAAACCATCAGGATCGGACCACTATATCATATACTCTAGAAGAACTAGAAGAAACATTTTCAAAAAATCGGAGTATGCTATGAAATTTACATATGTGATAATATTGGATATAAAACCCCAGATCCCAAAATTTGAATGTGATCGGATAAATATAACACAAGTTACAGTCAATATAATAATCGGCTCTGCTCCCAGCTCTGCCGGCAGCGCTGCTAGCTGTCTACTACGTCTTTCGTCATCAACAGAGTACATGCATACACACACAGACGCAACGCTACATGAACTGCATGTGTATGGGAATGCTTTGGGAATGAGGGAAGAAGAATGGGAAGAATTGGAAGAATGGGAAGAAGAATTGTAAAATAGAGAGTAAAATTGTTTTGTTTGTATATTGATAAATTGAGTTGCAGAAAACAAACATGTAAAATTATTATTACCAAGGACTGCAAGGGTATATATACTTCGGCATAGTCGATGTTAGCTTCTTTGATATTTTTTTTAATAAACTTTGATGAAATTACTTAATTTTCTTCAAAGGTAATAAGTTGAGATTGGATAAATTCTTTGATTCTGTCTATAATAAGTAGTAAAATTTATTTTAGTTTAAACTGTCATAATCAGATTTAAGTATAGGTAGGTACTGGAAGTTTTTACTGTGTTTTCAAATTTGCAGTACAGTTGGTAGTATGTATATATAAATCTGACTTGATAAATCTTTTAAAAAGTATAAAAATTTTTATATACTCAACAGCTGTTTCTGTTCAATGCAACTCACTTTTGAGGTAACAAGTGATTTCCTCAAACGTAAGACAGTTTGAGCCCTTGTCCCCAAATGGACCCTTCGTGCACCGTAGAAAGCGAAGGACATAGCCAACCGTGTGAACGAGCGTCAACCATGAAGATACTCGTTGAACAAGATGATCAAGTGGATGATCAGGAGCTACCTCTACTAATGCAGTCAGACAATTGCTTTTGACTTCCTTTTCTATGTTCTTTTCTGAAATATTCAAACAGACTTGTGAGTTGTTTAACCTTACCAGAAACTGATCCGCGTCACGTATCCATGACGGGCCATTCCACCATAACTGAAAGTCCTTTAGGTCTGCAGCCATGAGACCTCTGGATGCGCAATCAGCTGGATTTGATTTGGAGTCCACATGACGCCAATAATGCCTTGGAATGGTGTCCAGAATTTCCGAAGTTCGGTTCCCAACAAATGTCTTTAGTCGAGAGGGTGCGTATGATAGCCAATAGAGAACGATTGTGGAATCGCACCATGCAAAAACCGTGACCTTTTGATGTCGAAGTGCCGCCTTTATCGAACGTATGAGTTGACTTAGGAGAAGTGCCGCGCAAAGCTCTAGGCGGGGCAGAGATTGCTGCTTTAGCGGAGCCACCCTAGACTTCGATGTAGAAATCGAGCCATCCTTGTTGATTACTCTGCTGTACACTACAGCAGCGTATGCCTTCGTAGATGCATCGGAGAATCCATGCAATTCAATGTTGTCGGTGTCGTTGACAACCAACCGGGGTATTTGAATGTGTTGTAGCATATCCAAATCTGCTCGCCATTTGAGCCAAGTATCCGCTAGTTGCTCCCATCCCAAATCGAGAAGCCATAATTGTTGAAAGAGTATTTTGAATTGGACCACAATTGGTGCCAAAAGCCCAAGTGGATCGAAGATCCGCGAGACATCCGATAAAACTTGTCGTTTTGTACAATCGACATTTCCTTTTAGACCAACATTATAAGACAATGTATCAAGACCAGGTTGCCAGTAAAGTCCAAGAACCTTGACTGGAGATGATTGTGTAGAATCATGGTGTAGACATGGTGGAACTCCCCGATAGTCGCCAAATGGCAGAACAAAGACTAAAATGTTTAGAAAGAAAGCTGAACAGAAACCGTTAGCTGGCGCGAGCATACCGAAAGGAAGTGGAGAAGCTACTGACGAATGGTTATGCACAAATAGTCTCTAATGTCAACTTGGTTAAATCCCCAAAACTGTGGTTCCTGCCACATTTTGCAGTAATTAATCCCAAGAAACCGGGAAAAGTTCGAGTCGTGTTCGACGCAGCAGCTAATTGTAATGGCACTTCCTTAAACCAAAATCTACTAACTAGACCGGATTGGCTTTCATCAATCGTAGGCGTGCTAATGAGATTTAGACTAAACACAATAGCCTTTGCTGCAGATATTAAAGAAATGTTTAACCAGGTAAAAATCGCCAAAGAAGATGCAGTCTCACAATGCTTATTATGGAGAAATATGAATACCCAAATACCACCAACAGTCTACCAGATGACGTCAATGATATTCGGAGCAACCTCCTCTCCATTTATAGCACAATTTGTAAAAAACCACAATGCAGCGATACATAAAAGTGAGGCACCAGAAGCAGCTCAAGCCATCATTGAAAACCATTACTTCGACGACTATCTGGATTCAAAAGCAACAGTTCGCGAAGCTGTTGAGATAATTCATGCAGGAATACCCTAAGATCTACGTGGTCCGTTAACACGGATTCGATTGGGCGAAAAAGGAGACACATCTCAAAGTGTTCTCGGCATGATTTGGGACGCACAAAGAGACATATTTATTTTCTCAACAACTACAATGCCCAGCATAAGCGAGGATATACTGAATGGAACAAGGATGCCTACAAGAAAGGTGCTTGCAGCAGTCAACTCAATGTATTATCCCTTGGGAATGGTGACTACAGTCACAATAAAAGGTCGGATCTTGATGCGTAGTATTTGGGAACTTGGCGTTGGATGGAATGATGTGATTAAAGGCGACGCTGTCAAAAAGTGGCAAGAGTGGTTAAACGATCTAAAAAGATTACATGATGTTAGTATACCAAGATGTTACTCCCAACATTTATCTATTGCTACGAAAGTCACACTACAGGTTTTTTGCGAAGCTAGCAGCAAAGCATACGCTGCAGCAGCATATATTCGAGTAAGTTACAAGGGTGCAGAAGCCGCAACAAAATATGACGTCATGCTTAAAGCATCTCGGGCTCGAGTCTCACCTTTGAGTCATGTTACGATTCCAAAACTTGAAACATTGGCAGCTGTGATGGGATGTAGACTGGCGGAAACCATTGAAAACGAAATACATCTGAAATTTGATGAAAGGTTTTTCTGGACAGACTCCCAAACAGTGATTTCATGGATAAACAGTAACGAAAGGCTGCAAGTTTTCGTAGCCAACAGAATAAGCATAATATGCGAAAAGTCCAAGAGGGCAGAATGGAATTGGGTTCCAACCATGGAAAACATTGCTGACATCATAACAAGAGATTCGCCAATAAAAGTTGCCACAGACAGATGGCAACAAGGTCCAGCCTTTCTTGGATTGGATAAAAAGATGTGACCACAGCCAAAATTAAAGGCACCAATCGAACCAGGGCTTACGATGCTGGTTCACCAATATGATCACCCATTTAAAATACCGGAAAATAGAATTTCGAAGTTCATAAAACTGGTAAGAGCCACAGCATGGGTCAAAAGATTTATAGAAACCGTTAAAGCAAAACGATATAAGATGGAACTCGTCGTAGCGAAACGCATGACACCAAGAGGTAAATGGCCTATTGGAATAGTACTCACCCAGGAGAAGATGGAATAGTGAGAGTAGCAGACATAAAAAAAAAACAAAAACACTTATCGTCGCCCAGTAAGAAACCTATGCAGATTAGGACTGAAATCCCACGACATTAAGGATCGTGCTGAAGACTTGTGTTGGAGGAGAACTCCTGAATTTAAATTCATTAATGTAATTAGTCTGAAATATTAACCATTGGGTTAAATAGCTAAACTATCGATATATCGCAAGCTCAAAGAGAGTTCAATCTAGCATCACTGTTGGTGCTCTTCTTGCGTTTCCCTTTATATTTTACTTTGTATTACTCTCTTTTTACTTTACCAAGAGAACTCGAATGCGACGGACGCAAAAATAAATGGAAAACTACTAACGTCGTCTAATCTGATTGTGGCAAGGGAAGTTTTGATTCATAGAATCCAAACAAGTAGCAGATTATAATTAAAATTGAGACATCTAGGAAGAAAAGTCGACATCATTAATGCATATGATACCACGTTAAACTCTCCACATACTGCAGTAAAGTCATTGGAATAAAACCGCAAGTATTCAATCGAACAATTACTGTACTCTAATAACTTTATTTCTTATAGGCTTGATCGTGTTGGTCGTCGTGGCGGTGGAGTACTGATGTGCCGATTGATCTGCCCTTACGTGTTGAGTTTATTTGTGTCGAAATTACATGTTCCAACTTTAGCTTATATATTTCTTGTTCATATATTCCTCCAGCTTCTGATATAACGACCTATATGCATCATGCTGATGCTTTGCAAACTATTTTTAATCGTCTTAATGATCGCGATTTCCTTATAGTTTTAGGTGATTTCAACTTGCCTAATATTTCTTGGCTTGTTGATGATAATCTATCTTTCTTAATTCCTTCATCTCAACATGTTTTTCTTGATAGCCTACTTGAATGTTCGCTATATCAGTTGAATTCTTTCCTTAACTCTTCTAAAAGAATCCTTGATCTTGTTTTTGTCTCTGATCCCACTGTTAGTGCTGTATCCCGAACACAGCCCCTAGTGAAACCTGAAGATCCCTATCACCCTATCATTGAACTTACTATTTCTTACAATTCCGTTACTAATTCATTTAATAACATCGCAAATTCTCGTCGTAGATGTTTTCGTAAAACGAATTTCAATCTTCTTAACAGCCTTTTTTTCTCTTTCGATTGGTCATTTCTATTTGAGTGCTGCGATATAGATCGTGCAGTGAAGTTTTTCTACTCTGCTCTTAATTCTCTAATTGATAAATGCGTTCCTTATGTGAATGTCTCTCCCGTCTCCAGCGCGCCAGTCTGGTTCACACGTAGGCTCTCTAATCTCCGTAACATTAAATCGAGATATTTTAAAAGATTTAAAAAAAACTGGTTCGCGACTTGACTATGCAAATTACTGTATAGCCAAATCTCAATTTTGTCTTTTAAACACTCAATGCTACAATAATTATATTGTTCGCTGTAAGGTTGAATTTTATAAGAACCCCAAAAGATTTTATAACTTTGTTAATTCCAAAAGACGCTCTAATGAACTACCCTCCACCTTCAGATTTAATGACCAGACTGCTAATAATGATTCAGATATTGCAGATCTGTTTGCTAAATTCTTTCAGTCGACTTATTCTACTACTGTTTCGGAACCCACACCCTATCCGTTTTCAATCGCACATTTAAATTGTATGTTTTTTCCTAGTATTACTGAAGACTGTATTATCTCTAGCTTGTCATCTATGACGTCTTCCTTCGTTCCCGGTCCTGATAATATACCTAGTTGCATCCCTAAAATGTGTTCGAATTCCCTATCTAAGCCTTTATCTCGGTTATTCTTTATATCGAGTGAGACTTGTACCTTTCCCGATATTTGGAGGGAGTCTTTTATTATTCCGCTTTTTAAAAAGGGTAGCAAATCGGATGTTTCTAACTACCGTGGCATTGCCAAACTTTCGGCAATACCAAAGCTGTTTGAGAAAATTATTACGACTTCCCTTCAACACCTATCCAGATCCACTATTTCTCCCTGTCAGCATGGATTCATGAAAGGTCGTTCGTCGCTTACTAACCTTTTAGAATTGACTACCCTTGTACACCATGGCTTCCGTAAAAAGTGTCAAACTGATGTTATTTATACAGACTTTAGTAAGGCTTTCGATGTGGTTGATCATTCTATGCTTCTCGCGAAACTTAACATAATGGGTTTTTCCCCAAAACTGTTGGCTTGGTTAAAGTCGTATTTTATTGGCAGAACCCAAAAGGTGTCTTTCCGTTCCTCGATATCTAAAACCTTTCGAGTTACGTCAGGTGTACCCCAAGGCAGTCATCTGGGCCCCCTGTTATTTACACTGTTTATAAATGATTTGCCTTTGGCCTTGGCTCATTCACGCGTGCTCATGTTTGCGGATGACGTCAAGATTTGTTATTCCTATAATGATCCTTCTTTCCAACTTGCAATCAGATCTCGATGCGTTCTGTGATTGGTGCCACGTTAATAAATTACACCTTAATACCTCTAAGTGTTCTTTTATGACTTTCAGTCGTTTGACTCCGTTCCTAGCTCGTTACTCTGTTAAGTCTGTTCTGTTAGATTGTGTTCCATCGTTCAAAGACTTAGTCGTGATGTTTGACCCAAAACTTTCATTTAATGTTCATATTTCTTCTATTGTCAATAGAGCATGCAGCCTTCTTGGCTTCATTAAACGTTGGGCCAAAGAATTTGATGATCCCTATGTAACAAAGGTTTTATACACTTCGTTAGTTCGCCCTACTCTAGAATATTGCTCGCCAGTGTGGAATCCGAAATATGATGTTCACCAGCGTAGTATTGAATTCCTTAAGTTTGCGTTACGCGGTCTTAATTGGGACCCGAGTCTTCGCCTACCTTCTTATTCTAGCAGACTTCTTCTTATTAATCTTCCTTCACTTTACAACCGTAGGCTCGTTTTTGGCATTCTCTTTCTCCATAAACTAGTCAACGGCGAAGTCACTTCTACTAATTTACTAGATACGCTATATTTTTGTGTTCCCTCACGTCGGACCAGAAACTTTTTTCCTATTCACTTTAGTAGATGTCTGACTAACTACTCTCTTCATGAACCTTTTCGTGTTCTTTGCCAATCTTTTAACAACCTTTCTCACCTAATTTCTCCTCATCTTTCTGTCACTTCTCTTCGCGCTATACTTTTTAATCATCTACAGCGAAACCAATAATAATATTCTGGACTTGGATTGGCTGCAACTCGTCCCTGACCACATTGGCTGTGAATCGGGGCATAGCTGACACCTTATGCAAATAAAACACCTCCACCGGGTCGGGGATGTTTAGTTGTGTATATAGTTAAGCTATCTTTTTCAATTAATTACTATTTGTGTTTAGCTTAAGCTTTTTCGTCGACTGCTGTGTTAGTTGACGTAAATAAATAAATAAATGTCCAATAAGAGAAAACCGAACAGTTATATTTTCGTCGTTTGTCATTCCACTCTTTACATATCGAACACAAACAAGCGTGAGTGCCTGCGCCAACTGTACATAAAAAAAACAGTTAAGTTTGCGAACATACACATATGTATAACTATTCAACATTCGCGTTGGTTCTGCTACTCGGAGGTGTTGCTGGCGTTTATTGAAGCATTATGGGCAAAGACGGTTCAAACACTCCCGTAAGCTCAAAGGGAACAGACAAACTAACAAATCTTAGATCCCAGCGGACTCAGTTTGAAAATCATATTCGAACTTTACATGAAAAGATCATTGCTACTAGCGACCAAGAAGATGCCGATACACTAGACTGCAGACTTCAAATACTTGAATCTCATTATAGGCAAATTACTCACATTCAAACACAAACTGAAAATTTGTACGTAAGAGCGCAGTAATTTAGATGAAATGTACATAAAGGTCAAGGTACATTTATTGTCTCTTTCACAAAGGAAACGTTCAACGGGACCAGTAAACATATCGGATATGAGTTTTATGAGTTCTTTAATGTCTCCTACAGTGGTTCACAGTCAACGATTACCTAAACTGAAATTACCCAGTTTCGATGGTAAATATTCAGCGTTTAAGAGACTCAAATCGTCTTTCCTGAATCTAATTCACAATGAACAACACATGCCAACAATTGATAAGTTCAATTATCTTCTCAAATGCTTATCGGGACCTGCACTGGAGGTCGTGCAGTCGTTCCAAGTCACCGGACAAAACTACAGTCAAGCTTGGTCAAGATTAGAAGCTCGCTACGACAACGACGTTCTAATCTTCCATGATTGTATATCGAGTCTGTTCAATTTACCATTAGTCAAGCAACACGAAGCAAGACTTTTGCAGAAGCTCATCGATTATGCGTCCGCTATACGCGGATCACTTCTTACACTATCTTTCCGATCCCTAAGACCCCTAAAGAAATAAAATCATTCTTAGGATTATGCGTATTCTTCCGAAAATTCATACCAAACTTTGCACATATTGCAAAACCTTTAACTCTTGGATTAAAGATAGGAGCTAAAATTAACATAGACGACCCACATTATATTTCATCCTTTAAAAATTAAAATATCTTCTTATGAACCACCCCATAATTGCATACCCCGATTTTAAAAAACCATTTTTTATAACCACAGATGCTAGCAATATGGCTTTAGGTGCTTTCATCTCACAGGACCATAGACCTATTTCTTACGCAAGCAGAACGTTGAACGAACATGAGATCAATTATTCACCTATAGAGAAAGAAAGAAAGACAATAAAGTATTTCAGACCATACCTTTTCGGTAGAAAGTTCGAAATTCTAAGCGAACATAAGCTTTTAGTATGGCTCAGCAATATAAAAGAACCAAATATGAAACTTCAACGATGGAGAATAAAACTAAATGAGTTTGATTACAAAATTAAATATTTACCCGGCAAAGAAAATCACGTAGCAGATGCGTTTTCCAGAATTAAAACAGATGAAAACTTTTTAGGATCAACAGACAGCACCGCTGAATTAATAGAATTAATTAATTATTTTAACAGGCAAATTGAATTCATTAGAGGTTTAGAAGACAAAGCAGAAACATCAACCTATTTTTATAAATCAAACATAAAAATAACATACAAGGAAATGACCAATGCTTACGCAAGGGATATAATCAAAAAATATCTTTGCGGTAAGAACAATATTATCCATAACCCTTTAATGAAATAATACGATCGAACGCAAATACAAAAACCTCGAAATCAAGCACAAAATTAGAGGACGTTCAAACGTTTGCACAATTTAAAGAAATAATCCTAAAACAACATAAAGAATTACTACATCCAGGAATCGAAAAAACGTTTAATTTGTTTAAAGAAAAATATTAGTTCCCCAATTTTCAAAACCTGATTCAAAACATTATTAACGAATGCTCAGTATGCAATATCGCAAAGACAGAAAATAGAAATATAAAACTAACTTATGAAATAACACCAGAAACTTTTAATGATCAACTGAGGAAATAATGAATAACATCATGATTCAGAAACTTCTTACAAAGGTTGATGCTGAGACCAAAGGCGTCTACGACGAAAAGCAAAGCTTCGACAAGCTTTCAACGTGGGAGGAATTCTGCACAATTCTTCATCGCTGCTGCCAGTTTCTAGAAAGTCATCAGACAGGTCAACTCGGTCAGCGCAATAGTTCACTAGGAGGAAAACGACCATCAACGTCAAAAGCATTCCTTAATATTAACTCTCATTGCTTACACTGCCATTCGACGGCACACTATGTTAGTAATTGTAAATCATTTGGAGAGTTATCGCTTCAACAAAAGTTCGAATCAGTCTAACGGACCAATGCATGTCTTAACTGTCTGCGAACATGACATCGCGTCAAGGATTGTCCCCCACTCTCCCGGTGCAAGGTGTGCCGATCGGCTCATCATACGTTATTGCATCAATTCGCCTCCACCCCGATAGAAAACCTATCATCATCGATTCAATCTGTTAATCCAATAACTAATTCACAAAGCACTTCGTTATTAACGAACACTGATAAAAAGGGGATGCTTCCTACAGCATTGGTTCACATAATGGATAAGTCTGGCCAATTACATACTGTACGGGCACTTTTAGATTCATGTTCTGAACTTAATTTTATTACAGAAGAGACTGCCAAGCGGCTAAATCTGGATAGGACTCGTGTATCTCAAGAATTCAGCGGCATTACCGGAAGCAGTCAAGGCATTAAACACAATGCGTTTGCCACAATACATTCTAGGCATTCATCATTTACGTGGTCCGCTAACTTTGCCGTCATTAAGAAAATTTGAGATCAGCAACCACACGAGCATATCGATACATCAAATTGGACCATACCTACAGATATCAATCTAGCCGATCCGTATTTCAACGAGCCCCACAAGATATACATTTTAATAAACACGAATGGGCTGTTTGCAGCAATCCTCGATGGTCAGCAAGGCTTGGGCGAAAACATGCCATATTTAATCAACACGGAATATGGATGGATAGTTGGTGGAAATTTGGAAACCACACACGAAAGGCCTCGACAACAATGTTGATTGGTACATGTCAACCCATCACTTGATCTTCTATTTAAAAGATTTTGGGAAATTAAAGACTCTGAGTTTGTTGGTAACCGACAAACGAAAGAAGAACAGGAATACGAAAGCCATTTTTGTAAAAATGCAATTGTAAAATCGGATGGAAGACTCCAAGTTCGACTTCCATTTAAGGAACCCCCAGAGAAATTAGGATTCTCCTACGACAACGCAGTTTCAAATCAAATCCTTAGAAAATCGTCTGGACCGCGACGATCAACTAAAAAAGGCATATGTAGATTTCATCAACGAGTATGTAAAACTTGGTCACATGTCTACTAAAACTGTCGCAAGCCACAACGAACCGCATTATTACATACCTCATCATTGCGTGTTGCGTCCTCAAAGCGTTACTACGAAACTTAGAGTTGTTTTGATGCTTCGGCTAAAACATCATCGGGAAAATCATTAAATGAGCTGTTAATAATTGGCCCCACAATTCAACAAGACCTATTTATAACATATCTATCATTTCGTCTGAACAGGTATGCACTTACAGGCGACATAGCCAAGATGTATCGCCAATTTGTCATAGATCCAAGAGACCGGAGATTTCAGCGCATTGTATGGCGACCAACAAAAGCAGAAGAACTAAAAACTTACGAGCTCAACACCGTGACATATGGCATGTCAGCTGCACCCTTCTTAGCTATCAGAGGCGTTCACCATATTGCCGATTTGTACTAACATGATCATCCTATAGGAGCTAAAACATTACGCAACGACTTATATGTGGATGACTTGCTAACCGGAGCTGATAGCGTAACCGAGCTTCAACACATTAAAAATGATACAGTAGACATCTTAGCACAGGCTGGATTGCATCTTACAAAATTTAGTAGCAACTGCAAGGAAATTACGAAAACTTCAGAGGTCGAAGTATTTATCGCCATGGTAGATCAAGACACTACCAAAACTCTGGGAATGACTTGGATGCCCAGCAGTGACATCTTTACATTTCGATACATTTGTGACCACCAAGAACCATTTACCAAACGATCAATTCTTTCAGTAGTAGCAAGAATGTTTGACTTGCTGGGATTCATAAGTCCGGTCATTGTTTTACAGGATCTTAAAGACTTATCAAATCTACAAATACCACGATATGTGAACACATCAAAAACGTATCGATGCGAAATACACGGATTCGCTGACGCATCCGAAAGAGCGTACGGATGCTGTCTTTATGTTCGATCAGTACTCCCGAGTGGAGTCAAAGTCACTTTACTTGTTGCGAAATCAAAGATAGCACCTACCAAGACACAGTCATTGCCTAAGTTAGAACTGTGCGGAGCATTGTTGCTCAGTCGGACTTGGCGCAAATTCGAAAGGACATTAAAATTATACATCGACAAGGTATACTTCTGGACCGATTCAAAAATTGTTCTGCAATGGCTGAAACTACAACACTAAATTGTTTTGTAGCAAATAGAGTATCAGAGTTACAACAACACACGGAAGAAATAATATGGAGGCACGTCCCTTCTAACAAGAATCCAGCAGACATTATTTCTCGTGGTTGTCTGACATCAGAGCTGCAAACAAGCATGTGGATAACAGGGCCAACATTCTTAAAATTGTCTAAGGCCGAATGGCCAATTCTTAGGGAACCACTTCCGCCGCCTGTCGAGGTAAGAACCAAGTCAGCACTTCTTTGTAGCAGAGCAGACAACGCTAATTCACAAGCTATTTTAAATATGATCATAAGTAATTCTTCATCGTATATTCGAATCGTTCGAATTGTTTCATACCTTTATCGCAGCTTGAACAGATTGAAGCCTGATCGCACTCTAAGTTCATCATCAATAGCCGATATTCGCATTACTGAGACAGAAATGTATCAATCGTTTTGGAAAATTGTTGCACTAATACAACAAGAATGTTATGCTGATGAATATCTTTACTAAAAAACAAACAAACCTTAACACCGTGTCTACAGCGTTTGACACCATTCATGGACACAATAACATTTGGACAAACTGCAGTATGTGTAAAGAGAGTCGGAGGACGTCTCGAAAACGGAGACCTTCCATTCAACGCCAAGCACCAGGCCCTGCTACCTCAAAATCATCATTTTACCAAGCTATACATCGAATTCTTGCACAACAAAAATCTTCATGCTGGCCCAAAGTTTATTTTATCTCTTTTACGAGAACGAATTTGGGTAATCAACGCACGAGCGTTTTTCACGTCTTACAGGATTCGCGGAAAGCCGCCGTACAAAACATATGCGGCAATTTTTGTATGTTTTGCTTCAAAGGCGAATTGTCAACAAATGCATTTCTGCTTTGTATACGTAGATTTGTAGAGCGCCGTGGTGTACCATTGCGCATGGTGTGCGACAACGCCACTAACTTTGTTGGCGCTGCTACAAGGCTAGCTGAGTTTAAGTCAAAATTGTTTAACTCAGACGTCATAGATCACATAAAAACATATAGTTCAATTAAAGGATTTAACTTTTGCTTTATTCCCCCTAGAGCTCCACACTTTGGCGGCCTCTGCGAAGACACTGGCTCTGAAGAATATTTCAAACGCATCTCTTACTTTCGAGGAACTACTCACTGTGTTCTCGGATGTGGAAGCTATCCTTAATTCAAGGCCAATAGCACCCACTTCAGATGACCCCAACGATTTCAATGCTCTCACTCCTGGGCATTTGCTGATTGGAACCGAATTAACGACAGTACCAGAATCATTACTTTACCATTCCACGGACCCTCCCGGAACGGAACTTCGGTATCTGGATAGATGGCAGCGAGTGACCTATTTGAAACAACAATTCTGGACACTGTGGGCACGGGATTATGTTCATAACTTACAACAACGCAGCAAATGGATTTACGGAAAAGCAAATGTGGCCTTGGGACAATTAGTTATAGTACATGAAGACAACGTGCCGGCTCAACATTGGCCTTTAGCAAGAGTAGTGTCTGTAAATGCCGGACCTGATGACAAAATTCGAGTAGTCGAACTTAGGACTGCAAAAGGAATCTTTAAAAGGCCAATTCACAAGATCGCTCCGCTTCCAAAATCATTTATTTGAAAGTTGGTTCTTTCAACAGGGGGAGCATGTTGGAGGAGAACTCCTGAATTTAAATTCATTAATTTAATTATTCTGAAATATTAACCATTGTGTTAAATAGCTAAACTATCGATATATCGCAAGCTCAAAGAGAGTTTAATCTAGCATCACTGTTGGCTCTCTTCTTGCGTTTCCCTTTACGTTTTACTTTGTATTACTCTCTCTCGTAGCATATAAGAATTTACGAATTTACTGTACCAAGAGAACTCGAATCCGACGGACGCAAAAATAAATGGAAAACTACTAACGTCGTCTAATCTGATTGTGGCAAGGGAAGTTTTGATTCATCGAATCCAAACAAGTAGCAGATTATATTATGGCCGAGAAATTGGCCAACAGCTTGGTTCAACACTAGGGGCGGAAATATGTAGCAGAAAATACCATTTTATTTATATTTAAGCTATATTACCGAAAAATACCATTTCTGTTCATGAATCTAGTATATAAGTCAATTATCATTTTTGTTGTAAAAGGAGATGGTCACACTCTATATAAAAACGATGGCGAAGAAAAACGTGCCTAAAAGAATAAACTAAAAAGCTCTTTAAAAGAAAAATAAATAATAATAATAACCACGGCCAATTCCACAACAGATAGTCTGGGAGAGTATCCAGATATACGAGTAGAAGATGGTTTTGTCTATATACGAACTGAACATGATGATGGAAATTTAGAAAATTAAGAATCGAGATGGAAACTGTGGATTCCATCTGGTTTGACGACTGAAGTCATATCCAGTGGTCATAATAGTGTTATATCAGCACATGGAGGAATGGCTAAGACCCTAGAATTAATAAGGAGATTTTTGTGTGATATTTGCAAGTCTACCAAAGCCCGAATTTTAAAACCACCGTTGTGAAAGCCAGCAGTTTCAATGCGTCCTTTTTAAAGGTTATACATAGATCTGCTCGGTCCATATCCACGCAGTAAGCGAGGCCATATTGGGTTGGTAATAGTTTTGGATCACTTTTCCAAATTTCATTGGCTGTGTCCGTTGAAGAAATTGACATCTCGTTTAATACAGGAGTTTCTTCAGGATCACATTTTCTTTATGTTTGGTATTCCGGAAATCCTAGTCAGCGATAACGGAGCACAATTCAAAGCGGTCGAATTTAACGCGTGGCTAACGAAGCTTGGTATTAAGCATGTATATACAGCGTTGTATTCACCTCAAGCCAACGCCATAGAACGGGTGATTCGTTTAATCATAGCAGCGATTAGAGCCTATCTTAACAATGATCATAGAGATTGGGATGAACATATTCCAGCAATTAGTTGTGATCTGCGGAATGGTCATCATGCGAGCATTAATTGTTCTATATATCATGCAGTTTTCGGCTTTGATATGATCACACATGGGTCTCATTATAGTCTACTAAGTAAGTTCAATTTATTAGATGAATCACTTAATCCCCTTAGGAAAGACGATCAATTGCAGTTGCTGAGAAAAGGAATAAAACAGCAAATTGCAAAAGCAGCAGATAAAAACGCCAAGCAGTATAACTTGCGCACTAGGCAAATTCATTTTAGGATAGGCCAAGAAGTATTCAGAAGAAACTTCAGCCAGAGTAATTTTCAGAAAAATATGAAAATATGAATTGTTATTATGTTTTAGAAGACCTTCAAGGGCAATTGCAAGGAATATATCATGGCAAGGACATTAAACAATGAGGGCTTTCAGACTAATTCCCCGAGAAAACTCTAGAATTCGTCTGTGGTTGTGGAGGTCCCTTGATTAAAACTTGGAGCTCAAAAAAAAAAAAAGAAAAAAAAAAGAAAAGAAACAAAGGAAAGCCGAATTTAAAAGACCCGCGAATGCACTGCTTGATTGCAGATAGAAAGTTCACCACAGTGGTACATTTCTTTTTCCCATTATGTCAATAGCGGATAATGTCACTTTGACAATTGACTTCGGGTCTAAACGAAGATCAAAGCTAGGACTAGAGTATAGGCGAACTGTCTTTATAAATTTATTTCAAATTGGAAACCGAGCGAAACAGTCCTTTTGCAGGAAGTGATAAAATTAATAGTTCATTTTTTTTGTGTGGTTAAAGTAACACAAGTAAATTTTTAATCCGAATAAATACAAGCCATTCTTCATGGTTTTGAATCGGTGATAAAAAGAAACCAATTAGGTTGGTGTTCTCTATTTCAAGATATACTTCTTGAGTAAGTGTTAATTTTTCTTTGGTTGAATAAAATTTGGTAATTTTGCAAATAAAATTTTTGCACGCAGATTTGCTAAGTCTCGGTATGTTCGTTCATAATGCCAAAATAAGGAAATTAAAATTGCTTTGATTAAGCAGAAGGTAATTATACAGCTCTAGAAAAAAAAACTCATTAATGACATTCATATTCATCCCATATATGTACATATATGATTTTTTTTTGTTAGACAAATATAAAGCCCAAGTTTTGGTATCGAT
Source organism: Drosophila willistoni (assembly GCF_018902025.1). Lineage (NCBI taxonomy): Eukaryota > Metazoa > Arthropoda > Insecta > Diptera > Drosophilidae > Drosophila > Drosophila willistoni. Next base: position 83,398 of record NW_025814599.1, on the reverse strand, counting down.
GATTTCCAAAGCCGGAATTCCAAGATATTTATGTTGGATAGTGCAAGCAGCGAAGAAGTTATTCACCAAAGGGGACGAAGCAATTACATTGGCGACCAACTGATCAGTCAAATTTCGTTACGACGCCGGCAAGTGCTAGGGCAAGCGTGAGAAGGAAAACGGCAAAAATACGCAGCCCAAAAATATATCAGAGTCAAAAACGATTAAAAAAAAAATTGCAAGAAAAAAATGAACAGAAAACAACCCATGTGAAAAACAGTCTGAACAGAGTGAAAAGAAAGTAAAAGGGTTGAAGCCAGATGAAGAATGTTGAAAACGAGTGAAAACGAAAAGTGTTAACTTTTTTTTTTGGTTTAAATCTAGGTAATGTTATATAATCGAAAGTTAGAACAAGTGCATGAGACGTTGCAAGTAATTCGTAATAGTAAGAATAATAATGTACAAGTAATAATTGGTAATAAGAAAGAGAAAACAGTGGGAGTGAAGCAAGTGAAAAAAAGGCGAACAAATTTCCAAAGAAGAAAACGCAAAGCAAAATTTTGAGCCACATTGTGCAAAAACAATTTTTTTTTGTCACGTCGCGAGGTAACATACACTGAAAATGAGAAAAAAAGTGAAGACATAAATAAATTTAAAAAAATTTAAGCAGAATAAAAGCAAAAGAATAAAATCTAATAAAAATTGAAAGGTCAAAAAATCTATAACGAAAAAATAAAGAAAGTGAAAACATAGAAGAAAAGAAAAAAAATTAAAATATAAGCAAGCATGAGCATTGCTTTACAAGACTTGGTAACAAAATCAAAACAAAAAAAATATGAACATAACAATTTTAAATTAAATCTTCGAAGAATTGCTGTAGCGGCTACAGCAATTCTTCGAAGGCCTTCGTCGGACGCTACAAGGATAAATTTTTCTACTAAATTTTTTTTGTTACCAAATTGTACATAAAGCGAATTCGCAGAGATTAAGCAACTGTATTCAATGCAAAGACAAGAGCGAAAACAATTGTCTTTGCTTACCTCCACTCCGTTTGCCCCACTATATATTTTATATACTACTGGAAAAGTGAAAAGAATCAAAAATAGGAAAGAGTAAATAGATATGCAATATTTTTTTTTTGTTTGAAGACGTTTTGCATATGGCGTGACGGTTTGCTTTTGCACAGTGGAACAAAGTTTGAAAGAAATGTTTATAAAATTATGCCGAGTGTTTAGAATATTTTTTTGATTTTGGATTTATTAATCTTTGAATATGAATCGTTATGCGGTAAAGTTTCGAGCTATATATTTTTTTAGAAATTACAAATTTATATGTTGATCATTTATGAAATTGTAAATTTTCTTATATATATTAGAAGTGTTTTGGTTTTTTTTTTTATGAGTGTTCACGCCACCGGGTGAACAGCAGTGAGCGGCGAAGAGCAGTGAGCAGTGCGGAGTGAGGAGGGTTTTTTGATCCTCGGCATCTACGGTCACACCAGGAGGGGTGACTTGGTTTTTTCCAATGGGCATCGCCATTTATTACGAATCGAGATTTTCACCCGAACATCCGTTCATCTCCTGTATATTTTCTCGAATTGTCAATCTGTTTTAAACCGAACCATTTCGTGTGTGTGTCGGTATACCTAGTGAATTCAATAAATCATCATTAATTAAAAAGAAGTTTTTCGCGCGTTTTAATCACTCTACTCACGTACGAGCCCCTGACAATATTGGCACCCGCCAACCATTTCAGGCTTAGTCGGGTCCTTCCGCCCCTCCACAGACATTGGTCCTTCGAGCCGGATATCCTTCCGCTCCTCCAGCTTGCATCGGCGAAATTCCTGATAAGTACAAAAATTTCATTATTCATTTCATTTGCCCCTACATACTAATAAAAGTGTGAGGTTTTCCGGCTTCTCCATAGCGACCTACACACTTTTACATATTGTATGTACATACCTGACCTGTTCCAAGGTTACATGGTAGTTCCTAATCCTTTGCGTGTTTGTCCAACGCTCTCGTTTTACATTCCACGATTATCCATTTTTATTTATGTTTTTCCTCGCACTTTCATTCACATATTACATTCACATGTACATGTAATTTCCACAGCTGTTTGTCAAGTCCGCGTAAAAGTTTAAAAACAAAAAGAATATTAAAGTGTTATAAAAATAGGAAAAAATAATAATCAAAGTGTTCACCGCGTTTTCTTATGTGTTGGAATAATTATTTTTAATGCCAAACTAATTTCCGCACGCGCGTATCTACGTACATACATACATCGTCATCTGTTGATGTACGCGCATATGTACATATCCATGTACATATAATCCCTTCACACATTTACCACAACACAAAAGGCAAAATAATATTGTGTTTTTTTTAATAGCACTTAACGTATGCACCGCGATTTCTTGCGCGTTCGAATTAGGTGCGAAATTAATTCCTCACGCGCGTCTTTGGAAACCGGTGCACTTGCTTACATATGTACATACATACTTACATAGTCATACATTGCACATATGTACATATCCACAACACATAATCCATTTCGGTGTCGCTCATTGATTTAACACCACCCCACCTCCAATTAAATGACAAGTACTTACGTTATTTTTGTTGTGAACAACGCGTGTGCACACATATCTATATACTCACCTGTGTACTTATGCATGTACGTACATAAATAGATCAAAGCATTTGTCCATATGCATTGATCGTTTGTTTTGTTTGACTTCGCGCACAACACTCGCGGTGTCTAAAAGCGTTCTTTTGTTCTTGGTTTTTTCCGCACAATCACAAAGAAAAATTATTAACATAATTAAACAACAAAATCAAAATATAAACAGCGGCCGACAGCTGTTTTCGGAGTAGTGGTGACACGTGAGTCGGCTCAAGAGCGCCAAATTCAAATCACATTATTTCCGATTCCCTTTTTTCGCCTAATTATATATCCGCCCATATTTATAAATAAATACATATATATTTTTTCCAGCACTATCGGGCCCATATTTATGTATCCGTTCATATCTAAAAATTATATATATATTTTTTCCGGCCAGCCTTTTGCGCTCATATATATATCCGCCCATATTTATAAATAAATACATATATATATTTTTTCCAGCACTATCGGGCCCATATTTATACATCCGTCCATATTTATAAATTATATATAATTTTTCCGGCCAGTATTGTGCGCACATATATATATCCAGATTTATACAAAAACGTATTTTCTTTTATCCTATACATCTTTATTTATATATTTCCTCCGTGTTTTGTTTTATACGTACTCCCAGCGTTACTTACGAATCCATACAAACTTGTTTTGTAATCATTTCGCTTTGTCTACGTGCAAGTTTTGATCCGCACTCGTGCGTTCGTATATTGTTCCGCATCTATCCCCATTAAAAGGGCTCCGTTTCCGAGCCACGCGCGAGATAATTCTCCCGCAATCCTGCGGTGCACAGTGAGAAAGCTCTTGCGTCCTCATACAGTCCACTTCTCATTTCCTGTGGTTTTTTCCAAAACAAAAAAAAAAACCACAAACTCGGTGTTCGACGGTAAGGTCGTCCCCTGAGTATGTCCACGGAGCCGTCCAAGACTGCGCCGAAGTCTAACCGTCTTTCGTCTCCCTCTGCAACTCCGGAGAAGGTTCGGCTTCCGATAACTCCGGCGACCGTGAAGCGTCGGATATTTCGCGCAAGTTCTCGTCTGTTCGCAGCCGCAGCGAATCCCCAAGATCCCGTCCGTCTTCGTCCAGCCTCCCTCAGGGTCGCAGATTCTCGGTTAAAGACTCGAGTGAACACAAAGGTCGTTCCAAGCTTTCAACCCAGACCCAGATCCCGCACGTTGTTGTGACGCATGTTCTGACGCTCCCGTCACCCGATCCGTATCACAACAGCGCAGAGAACACTCCAGAATGTCCCTCTCCGATTTCATTCTGGCGTGCGACGCATTGACTCTGTTCGAAGCTCGGGAGAGTGAAGCTCTAACTTCTGAAGTGCCCTTGTTTTCCATTAAAATGCACTTAGAGCAGCTCAAATCCCTTTGGTCAACTGTCGAGATGGAATACTCCCGTTGTCACAAGGCCTTGACAGTCCAAACCAGGGACTTTGTCTGAACTGTTTTGCCCGCGGTCATCAAGTGAAGGGCTGCTCCAGTGCGCATAATTGCCATACCTGCAAGGAACGTCGTCATACGCTGTTGCATCCTAGTGATGTGTCCGTGCCCTCGCCGTCCGCTGCGCAAGTCCCACCATCCAGCGCCACAGAGCGTCCGTCCACGAGCAACCAGCTCACAAATGCTCAAAGTTATTTTGCATCTACCCCAGGCAGAGGCCTTTTAGGCACTGCGATTGTCACTCTGCACCATCGTGGTGTGGATCACCATATTCGGGCGTTGATCGACTCTGGGGCCGATTCAACTTTTCTCTCCGAGCGTGCTGAAGGTCCAGCCCCCCTTCTACCCAGTAAACGCCGCGGTTACTGGCATGGGCCAGAATGATGGAGGCTGCGCCGACAAGGTGTGTCTGCTAATGCTGTCTCCCCCGTGTGACAGACTGAACAAGATTGAGGTCTCCGCCCTGGTCGTATCCAAATTGTCAGGGGCCATTCCAACAGCTCCATTCCTTATTACGGTTCCGACGCAGTGTCTCGATCGCCCCCTGGCTGACCCGTACTACAACAAGCCCGCGCCTATTGACATGATTATCGGTGTAGACCTGTTTCCCCACATCCTCGGAGAACGGATCAAAAAGGATATTGAGTTCGTCGGGCTAGAAACCATCTTTGGATGGGTTCTGTGTGGGGCTATCATGCCTGACCCTCCGGTGTCTCGATCAGTTTTCGCGGCACAGATGCGAGTTAGTCCAGAAGCAAAACTTGATGTACTCCTCACCAAGTTTTGGGAGGTGGAAGACCTTCCCGCAAAACCGGAAAAGGAGGATGACGTATTCTGCGAGCGGAACTTCCAGGAGACCACCCAAAGAGGAAAGGACGGCCGATATGTTCTGTCCCTACCGTTCAAAGGTCCGAATAGCGTTGAATTGGGCCACTCAAGACCGATCGCGCTGGCTCAATTCCTGCGAAATGAAGCACGCCTTCTCAAGGATCCCGTCCTAAAAACGCAGTACGATATTCAAGAGTACGAGGAATTGGGTCACATGATTTGGGTGACGCCGCCTCAAGATGGGAAAAACTTCTATCTCCCCCATCACGCGGTGTTTAAGCCCGATAGCACCACCACTAAGGTACGCGTGGTATTTAACGCGTCGAGCCCCTCCACACAAGGCGTCAGACTTAACGATGTCTTGCACACCGTCCCCACTCTTCAGGCCGACCTCACGCTTCAGGTACTGCTGCGGCAATATTCAGGATTATGAGTTACAAACTGTCACGTTTGGGGTTAACTGCGCGCCATTCTTGGCGATCCGAGTCCTTTTACAACTGGCACAAGACGTGCAAGCGATGTATCCTCAGGCGAGCGAAATCCTTCGGAACTACATGTATGTTGATGATGTCCTTGCCGGCGCTCACACTGAAGCCGACGCCCGTCTCGCCATACGAGAGCTTCAAGCGGCCTTCCAATCTGCGGGCTTCCCGCTTCGGCAGTGGACTTCCAATAAGAAGGAAGTACTTCAAGCCATTCCGAGAGAGGACTTTCTCGAGCTGGAAGACGCGAGCACTGCAAAAACCTTGGGCATCCGCTGGCAAGCTGCCGAGGACGTCTTCTTCTTCACCGTAGCGGACCCCCCCTTGAAGGAGTCGATCACCAAGAGGCAGGTTCTGTCCCATATCGCTAAACTCTTCGACCCCGCTGGTTGGCTAGCCCCATTTGTCATACGAGCGAAGATATTCATGCAACAAATCTGGCTTACCGAACTGGGCTGGGATTATGTTCTGCCGCCTCTCCTGCTGCAGCAATGGCACGAATTCCTGCAGGATTACCCAGGCCTCAGTCGACTCCGCATTCCCCGTTGGCTAAACACCAGCGATAAGCTCTCGTGCGAGCTTCATGGCTTCTGTGACGCGTCACAGAAAGCGTATGGAGCAACCCTAAATGTGCGGGTTCGGTACGGCGATCAAGTAGACGTCCATTTATTAACGGTTAAGACCCGTGTAGCTCCAGCCAAAACAGTCTCGCTGCCTCGGCTGGAGTTATGCGGAGCGGTTTTGCTAGCCGATCTCTGGGCGTCGTTCGTTCCTGAACTCCCAATCCCACCTGCAACCTTGGCTTGGCTCAATAAACCCCCGTGCAGTTGGTCCACCTACGTGGCCAATCCGGTATCCAGCATCTCCAAAAGCACCAGTGCCACACCACCGCGACCACCCTACTCGAGGACGTCAGCGAACGTTTCTCGGATTATGGTAGGGCATTACGAGTCATCGCGTACATCCTACGCTTCGCCACCAAAAGGATTTCGACGCCTTCCACGGTTCACCTCACCAATGACGAACTTCTCTCCGCCGAGCGCGCCTTGATTCGGACCTCTCAGCGTCGGGAATACCTCGCGGAGATACGGGCCCTGGGGGAAGGACGACCCCTGCCATCATCCAGCACGCTACACAATCTGAATCCATTTCTCGACCAGCATGGGTTACTCCGCTCCTGCGGACGACTCCGGGCCGCTGAGTCCCTCCGATATGACGAACGTCACCCTATTCTCCTCCCCTATAGTACTCATTTCACTTGCCTGCTTGTCGAATTCGCCCACCGCATCACGTTGCATGGCGGCAATCAACTGATGGTGCGGTATCTGCGCACCAAATTCTGGATCCCACGGGTCAAGAACATGGTGAAGTCCCACATCAAGGATGGCAAAGTCTGCATCGTTCATCGTCGACGACTACAGACCCAGATGATGGGTGATCTCCCTCGAGAACGCATCACGTACTCCAGGCATTGACTTCGCAGGGCCGTTCGAGATCCAAAATTACACCGGGCGTGCGTGTCTCATGACTAAGGGTTATGTCTGCGTCTTTGAGTGTTTCAGCACGAAGGCAATCCATCTCGAGGCTACCTCCGACCTCACCACTGAAAGATTTCTTGCAGCCTTCTCTCGGTTTGTCGCACGGAGACAATGCCCTCAGCGCATTTACTCCGACAATGGCAAAACCTTCGTGGGGCCTCAAAGGCGATCGAACAAGATTTCCTGAACGCCACCAAGCTTGATATAATGAAGGCATTTCCCCAGCACATTTTATCCTGGCAGTTCTCCCCATATGGGAGGACTGTGGGAAGCAGGGGTCAAAAGTTTTAAGACCCTTTTTTACAAGTCCTCGTCCACTGTCAAATACACCTTCGAGGAACTTTCCACTCTCCTGGGTAGGATCGAAGCGTGCCTAAACTCCAGGCCAATCTCTCCCATGAGCGAGGATCCCGAGGATTTGCTGGCGCTAAGCCCGGGACATTTCCTGATTGGAGGACAATTCTGGAAATTCTGGTCGAGCCTATGTCACTGATCAACCGATGGCAGCGACTGAAGGCAATCAGCAGGCTTTCTGCCGCCGCTGGAAGAGTGAGTACCTCAAGGAGCTTCACAAACGGAATAAGTGGAAATCACCGACTCGGAGCATCCAGAGCCTATGTCACTGATCAACCGATGGCAGCGACTGAAGGCAATCCAGCAGGCTTTCTGCCGCCGCTGGAAGAGTGAGTACCTCAAGGAGCTTCACAAACGGAATAAGTGGAAATCACCGACTCGGAGCATCCAGACCGGCGACCTCGTGATCGTTCCGAAGATCATCTCCCCTCCAACGAGTGGCGCTTAGGGCGAATTGAGCGCACTCTGCCCCGTAGCGAAGCTCATTCTGTTGCAAGACAGCAGGAGTCCTGAGCCTAAAACCTTATCGTGACTCCCAATCCCTCTATGTTCCCTCCGAATGTCCTCGTCTCCGTGCATGTTGTTCGTTCCCGTGCATAGACTAATCCACTCCCTCCTACGTAATTTCTTTCGTTACAGTTCGTTCAGCTCGCCCCTCCATAACGTCATGGCGCCCACGCGTCTGCCGCACCACCGCAGCAAACGAGCTGCTCCACAGGGCACGAACGTGTACCGATGCCGGGTCTGTCGGGGGGTTCATGCACTCCGGCAGTGTCAGCGCTTCCTGAACCTCCGAGGGGAAAAGCGGCTCCGGGCGGTGCTTATCAATAAGTATTGTCCCAATTGCTTGGCACACGAGCATTCATCCGACGCGTGCCGGACTCGCCATGGTTGCCGACGATGCGACAAAGGCACCATACCCTGCTCCACATGGCCGACCAAACGCCGAGACAACGTGCCTCCGCCCGGGGGGTGCCTCCTCACCCCCCTCCGGGCGTGCTGCACTCCCGCTACAACCCCGTTCCCGATCATCGTCCGACCGCTCCGCTTCCCCAGAAGGCGCACCCGAAATCTCTCTATCCTCCCTGCTCCACGCCAGGACGACGACTGTCCTGCCAACCGCAGTCCTCCGGTTGGGCAATGGCTCGAAATCCTTCGAGACCCGCGTCCTTCTCGATGCGTGTGCGGTCCCTGGGGTTAGCTGTGACCAAGGTCGGGGTCGACCAAGCCTGTACGGCCGTCCTCGAGTCGAGGTCCGACAAGACGTTCCGACGGAACGTTATATTCCGGGTCGAAGAGGACTTGCTCATCCGCACTCCCATCCGGGAAGTGGCGGCGCCGGTCCGGGAGAAATTCGCCACCCTGATCCTGGCCGACCCCTATTTCTATCGGCCGGCGTCGGTATCCGTGGTGCTCGGGGCAGACCTCTATCCTGAGGTCATCCAACCAGGCTGTGTGCCCGGTCATAGCGGTACTCCCGCAGCCCAGAGCACCGTGTTCGGATGGGTCGTCTCCGGCTCCTGTGGGATCTAGGCGCACCAGGACGTTGCCGTCCCCCATCCTTTATATGTCCAGGGTGGCAATTGCAACATGTTGCAAGGGGGGCGGTATGTTCACGCCACCGGGTGAACAGCAGTGAGCGGCGAAGAGCAGTGAGCAGAGAGGAGTGAGGAGGGTTTTTTGATCCTCGGCATCTACGGTCACACCAGGAGGGGTGACTTGGTTTTTTCCAATGGGCATCGCCATTTATTACGAATCGAGATTTTCACCCGAACACCCGTTCATCTCCTGTATATTTTTCTCGAATTGTCAATCTGTTTTAATCCGAACCATTTCGTGTGTGTGTCGGTATACCTAGTGAATTCAATAAATCATCATTAATTAAAACGAAGTTCTTCGCGCGTTTTAATCACTCTACTCACGTACGAGCCCCTGAAGATATTGGCACCCGCCAACCATTTCAGGCTTAGTCGGGTCCTTCCGCCCCTCCACAAACAATGAGTTAACTTTGATCTCAGAGATACTACTGAATGAAATATTAGATTTTAAGAAATAAATGATTGTGGAAAATTTAATTTAAGTGAATAATAATGATATTTATAATGAGGTAATTTTCTGAATTTTCTTTTTGGGCAATCTAATGTGAATAAGGATGTTTGTTTTGGGATTTTCCACTAGCGCTGAAAGGAAAACCATGGTAGGGTGGGTATAGAGCGCGGCTGTAAATACACCTTGGCAGCTAACACTAGGACTATTTTCTTCTATTCTTTTCTCTCTATTCTATTTCGAGTTTCAGCACAGGGACTTTATTTAAAGTTGCTGGCATGTGAGTGGGTGAAACACATTCATCAAAGAAGCACCCCAGCCGATTGCCATGCTAGCCGCATTAAGAGTCCCGCAGATGAATCGTGTTAACACCAAGATAGGCATCACACAATAACGTATAGTTGCTGTTGTGAAGAAATGACAATAGCGTTAGAATTTAAATTCAAATTGAAATGTAATTTGATAGTGTTAGACTACACATAATTTAGCTATAAGAACATATGATTGTTAGTGTTGTAAGACACAGTGTTGGAAGACACTAGAAGGGCTAGTGTACAAAAACGGTCACTTGATATCGAGCCGTGGAGAGAAAAGCGTGAGTAAAATTCGCTATTAGTTTTTAAGTTGATTTAATTTGTAATATTTCTTAGGAAATAAAACTCTCTATCACACTCTCTACTCATCAACTCCTCACAACTTGGATGAAGTTGGTACCAGGGGCGTTTGGAGGGGGTCAGGAGTTATTATAAGCCAAGGGGTCCACGGCGCGTGGGTTGAGTCAACAATTTTTATTTCGCGGTTCAGTTGGTTTCGCGGACCAATCCACCTTTGGACAAAGGCGAGGATGCTTTTGAGGAGGCTTGGATTGATGAATTGAACGTTTATGAGAAGCACAAGGTAAGCGCCTATTAGATTGTTGATTGGAGGGATTTTCTGTCGGATGGTGGTAACTAGAAAAATGGCGGCAAACACGGCGTCAGGTTTAATCGACCCGATGGTTGATGAACAAAATGGCGCTGTTATGGCGGATAGCGCTGCGGGCAGCAGTAATAGGGACAATGAGGCGCCGCTGAAAAGCTCGAACGAGATGACTTTAATGTTGAGCACTATGGCAGACATGATGAAACAAATGCAACAATTTCAGTTAGAGGCGACACGTACAAACGTGGTTCAAATGCAGGCATTTCAAGCGGAAATGGTCAGGATGAACGAACTACAAATGCAGACAATTCAGGCTGGAATCGAGAGAACGGGTTTTCTGGTTGGTAGGGCATTTGAACATCAGCAGGCTAGAGCGGCATCCCGTGGGAATGAGGTACAGTCGGAGGAAGTTCGGGCGAACTTTTGTATGCCGACAGGAAGTACAGCGGCCAGCAACGACAGCGAGTTGATGACACGAGCAGAACCGCCTAGAAAGTTGTATGATCTTCCGTCTTTCGATGGTACACCGGAATCATGGCCAATGTTCAAGGAGGCATTTGATATGACAACAGTGGAGTACGGTTATAATAACCGACAGAATTTATTGCGCCTACAAAAGGCGATTGTAGGCCGGGCTAGGGAAGTAGTTAAATGTCTACTTATTCACAGTCAGAATGTGCCTGACGTGATGGAAACTTTAAAGGATCGATTCGGAAGACCTGAACAACTGGTAAAGAGTCAAATTAATAATGTGAGATCATTTCCAAACATTTCAGAAGATAAACTAGAAAACTTGGTTGAGTTTGCTACGAAGGTGAGAAACTTGTCAGCTTTTTTGGATGCGGCCAATGCACGTCATCACATGTCAAATCCAACACTAATGGACATTCTTATTGGAAAGCTACCGGTGCAGCAAAGGCTCAGCTGGTCAAACTATGTTATATCGTTAAATCGCGAAGCGACAATCAAGGACTTAAGCGAATGGTTACAGACAATGGCGAAAGTTGTATATGGGGCCTGTCTTAGTACTTCGGAATCAACGTCCAAAATAAAGAAGGAAAGAACAAGAATGTTTCATGCAGATCAGAGACATCAAACATCGGATTATATGGAAGCAAGATGCATTATGTGTAACGGAAGTCACTGGCTGAGGAAGTGCAATGGATTCGCAAACTTGAATCACGATGAGAAATGGCAGTTTGTACGGAAAAAGGGCTTTTGTTTTAATTGCTTGCGTGAAGGCCATCCCAGCGACAAGTGCAAAGTTCAAGTTAAATGCGAAGTGCCAAACTGCAACAGACGCCACAATACATTGCTGCATGTGGAGAAAGAACCGATTGTCATAGTAAAACCCAGCAGTTCCAAAGAGTTTTCTGGCACTGCAACAGAGAGCAAAGGCTCAACGCTTCTGTTCAAGATACTACCGGTACGGCTACATGCCAAGGGTCACACAGTGGAATGTTTTGCTTTCCTTGACGAAGGGTCTGCTGTTTCTCTGATGAATGAGAGCTTGGCTGCTGCTCTCCATTTAAAAGGCCCAAAGGAAGATCTGACATTACAATGGTTTGGCAATAAGCAGGTAACCGAAAGCACAAGCCGATTCGATGTGGGCATATCGGGAACAAATGGCTACACAATTTATGATCTAAAGGGCGTTCGAACAGTCAAAAACCTAGAGTTGCCCAAACAAACAATAAATAGAACGGACTTGTATTTTAAAAATCGACATCTTGAGTACATACCATTGCAGTCGTTTAGCAATGTAGAACCTGAGTTGTTGATTGGTCTTGATAATGTGCACCTAGGCATACCCAGAAAGGTGAAGTCGTCAGGCTGGAATGGACTAGCTGTGGTAAAGACTAAACTAGGTTGGGTGGTATATGGTAAGATCGATAACCATCCTAATGCTGGTCCGAATGGAATTTACGTCATAAACGATCGCTCTGACATAGAGGAACTCTGGATGTAAGAGATGTGAAAAATCAGCATCAAGGGCAAGAGCTTGAAAGATCAAATATGATACTGGAAAAGACAACAAGACGTATGGACAATCGTTTTGAGACTGGATTGTTATGGAAAACGGACGATTTCAACATTCCCGATAGCAAAGAAATGGTAATTAAAAGACAATTATCTTTGGGAAAGAAGTTTAACAGGGCCCCTTAATACCGGAAGCAGTATTGCAAACTGATGTTGGAATACGAGCAAAAGGGATATATTCGGTTGATTCAGGAGACAGAACATAACAACAGCCTGGATAAGGCATGGTACCTGCCACACTTTGGAGTCGTCAATCCACATAAACCCGGGAAAATTAGAATCGTATTCGATGCTGCAGCGGAAGTCGACGGTGTGTCGCTGAATGCACTGCTGATGAGAGGGCCCGACCAATGCCAACCATTAAGTTACGCTATTATAGCTTTAGTAAGGGTCCAAGATGGTATGGCACAACTTTTAGTAATGAGTGTGTAGAGTTACACATATTTGCAGATGCGAGCGAGATGGCGTATGAAGCAGTGGGCTATTGGCGAGTTGAAGATGCTGAAGGATGCAAATTGTCTTTTATAATGGGAAAGACAAAATGCGCACCGATGAAACTGTCTACTGTGCCAAGACTGGAGTTGCAGGCTGCGGTTATGGCGACTAGGCTCAGAAACTCGATATTAGAGGGACATGACATTCAACCAAAACGAGTTTGTATGTGGTCGGACTCATCAACTGCTTTAGCATGGATCTGTTCGGATCAGAAAAGTACAAGCCATACGTCGCCCATCGAGTGAACGAAATTGCTCTCGCGTCGAAGAATGGAATTGGGGTGCCGGCAAGGACAATCCAGCGGATTTTGGCACGAAGATTAAAAAAGACAGCAGACAGTCACTATGGGTAACCGGGCCAGATTTTTTATTGGATGATCTTGAGGAATCACCACAGCAGAGCAAAGGTAATTTTAGTACTGACATGGAGCTGCGCCCAAAATTCTGTATGGTCACCACGAAGCAAACGGATGATCTCTTTGGAAGATTCTCATCGTACACGAGACTCGTACGGATTCTGGCTTGGGTGCTACGATTTAGAAGAAAAGAAGTTCGTGAAAATTACCTGATATGCTCAGAGATAGACTATGCTGAAGTAGTTCTGTTCAGAAGTGTACAAAAGAGTTCTTATCCAGATGAGTATAGTGAGCTCGCCAGGGGTAAACTCATTGACAAGGGAAGTAGTCTTCTAAAACTAACACCGGAGATAGATAATGATGGCTTGTTACGTGTAGGCGGACGCATAGATAAAGCTTGTGCCGTTGATATGGACACTAGACGTCCAATAATTCTGCCACAAGGGAGCCACGTGACGAAACTGCTAATCACACATTATCACAACAAATGGAAGCATCAAAATGAAAATGCGATCATTGCTGAAATACGTCGGAAGTTTTGGATTCCTCACCTACGCCAAGAGGTACGCCGGACGTCACGAACATGCTTCATATGCCGTATGGAGAGAGCTCGCCCAGCACCACCCTTGATGGGACAACTGCCCTCGGATAGAGTTACTCCTTTTGTTCGTCCATTTTCTTACACTGGAATTGACTACATGGGGCCGTTTGCAGTGGTTAGGGGAAGAGGAACAGAGAAGCGATGAATATGCATTTTTACTTGTTTGACTGTACGCGCCATACATTTGGAATTGGCTAGGGACTTGACGGCCGACACTTGCCTTAAAGTCATTCATAACTTCATGAGGCGGCGTGGAGTCCCAATAAGAATCAGGTCTGATAACGGAACAAACCTAGTGGGAGCCGAGCGAATATTAAGACAAGAATTGTATAAGAAAGTAGCTGCCGGGCTCGCAATCGAAAAAATCGAGTGGCTTTTTAACTGCCCATTGAATCGACATGCAGGCGGATGTTGGGAACGTTTAGTTCGAAGTGTAAAACGAGCTATGGGACACGTGCTACTACAAGGAAATTTAAAGGAGGATACCCTTTACAGCTTGATGTGCGAAGCTGAAAATATTGTTAATTCACGGCCTTTGACGCACATTGCCATAGATAGTCCGACAGGGGATCCTATAACTCCGAATCACTTTCTTTTAGGTACAGCCAACTCCATTCAGACTCCGCATCCGCAAGAAGAGGATTATCACCCTATCATGAAGGATTTGCGGATTAAACAGCAGATGACTCATTCGTTTTGGCGCAAGTGGGTAAACGAATACCTGCATGATATACCTGATACCTGTCGCCGCACCAAGTGGTATCATTCGGTACACCCGCTAGCTCTATGAGATATCGTCCTTATTGGCGACAGCGCACAGCATCGAGTTAACTGGCAGAAGGGCAGAATCATCGAGGTGACAACCGGACGAGATGGCCAAGTACGATCTGTGAAAGTGAAGACCAGCACTGGAGAGTTTCGTCGACCGGCATGCATGTTAGCCAAACTGGATTTTGGTGAATCTAAGATGGACTAGATTCACGGTGGCGGGGATGTTGTGAAGAAATAACAAAAGCGTTAGAATTTAAATTCAAATTGAAATGTAATTTGATAGTGTTAGACTACACATAATTTAGCTATAAGAACATATGATTGTTAGTGTTGTAAGACACAGTGTTGGAAGACACTAGAAGGGCTAGTGTACAAAAACGGTCACTTGATATCGAGCCGTGGAGAGAAAAGCGTGAGTAAAATTCGCTATTACTTTTTAAGTTGATTTAATTTGTAATATTTCTTAGGAAATAAAACTCTCTATCACACTCTCTACTCATCAACTCCTCAACAACTTGGATGAAGTTGGAACCAGGGGCGTTTGGAGGGGGTCAGAAGTTATTATAAGCCAAGGGGTCCACGACGCGTGGGTCGAGTCAACAGTTGCCGATTGCAATGATTGGTAAGCCTTTGTGGTTTCGTATTTATGGATGTTTAGTTGCCCATCAACAGCATTGAGGCTTTGTACGTTACAGTAATTTTTGGCGCCCAACTGAAGGGCATATTCTAAATAGATAATTATTTCGTTTGTAAACTCTCTACTTTTTCGGTAATTAATCCCTTTGGATTTTCTTTATATTTTCCGATTATTATTTCTTTTCAAAAAATTGCACATGTCGTCTTATTGACTATATTTCGAGAGAGTGTGCCCGTACCCCGCCTTAGTGCATTATACCCTTTTAGTGTGATCAAATTCGGTTTTTGGGGAAATTCACTGAGACGAAGAATATTTAAAATAATCTTAATGTTTACATTCGGCCAATCCTGACATTTGATCAACCTCGATCATACAAAATAACGTACAACATACAATATACATATACAAATACTGCTTATCAAATACATATTACAAACAGAAACTCACAGTTCTATCACACGCATGCATCCACGGCTTGAGTCGGGCTGATTCTAAGATACTTTTGTATGGCAATTGAGTAATTGACAATCGTCAATATCAGTGACTTCGTAACGTTCATTTGGAAGAACTCGATTTATCTTATAAGGACCACGGTACTTAGGAGCGAACTTTTTGCACGACCCGGGAGTGACATCAACATTGCGAAGTGCAACACAATCATTGACTCTATAGGATAAAGGTGCCTTATGCCTTAAAGCGTACCGCTTTTCAATGTGCTCCTGCGCACTTGCCTCTTGCCTAGTGGCCTCAAGGTTACAGGGGTTTTCTGAACTAAATTTCTCGTCAAGATACTCGGTTAATTCGTCTACTAAGGGGCCTCGCTGATCGCAACCAAACAACAACATTGACGGAGTTTTACCGGTACTACACTGCACTGAGTTATTAATAGCGAACTCCACACGATTAACTAATTTATACCAATCGGCTTGGGCTAAAAATTCTGACAGCTTTCCCAACATTGGGGTCAACACACGGTTCACACGCTCGACCTGCCCATTGGCTTTAATGTGGTCAATATTTGATTTTCTACAAATTCAGCAAACTCAAACGACGTAAAACACGTACCTCTATCGGATATAACTCTTCTTGGTCGGCTATAATAATCAAAATATTTTTTTAATGCGGCGTAACTTCTTTGGTACTAGTGGAATTTACGGGATACAATTTCACAAACTTTGTAAATGCGTCAATCACTACTAAAAGGTGCTTTCTTTTCGATGTAACACTCGGTAAGGGACCTAAGTGGTCGACATGAATAGTATCAAATGGAATCGGACATTTCGGAATACTATGCAAGGTTCCATTATGTATAGTTATTGGAACACTATGTAGAATACGCGGCAGACAATCTTTGATAAACGCCTCAACCTTTGGATTCATTAACGGGAACCAGTACTTTTCTTTCAAATTGTTTACACATTTATCAACGCCTAAGTGACCTAGTTTCTCGTGACACCTTCTTATTAATTCCCCTTGCATGCGAGCCGGTGCATACAAACACAGTCTTTCCTTAGCATTTATTTTGTACACTATACCATCTATTAACTCAAATCCAACATCATTGCCTTTTTCTAAATTTTCTCTTAGTTTACGGATATCCGGATCTCTTATTTGTTCTGACTGCAATAATAAATCAACATCTTGCGGAGACGCGCCGACTACACCAACCAGCTTTGCCGACTTATTTCGATCGAGCTGGTCACTTCTTTTGCTTTGGTTACTCAATCTCGGATCAACAGAACTTTCATTTAAAGAAACGCAAGGTTTATTCTTAACCAGTTTTAACCGACTTTCTAAACATAGCTCAGACGGCCTAAAACAACTCTTCGCTAAATGAACACACGGGCCTGTCCCAAACGGTCCTAAACAACTCTTCCCTAAAGGAGCACATGGTTCTATTTTACACGGGTTTTTCTCACACGGGTCTATCTCCACGGTTTTGTCTCAAACGGTTTTATCTCACACGGGTCTATCTCACACGGTTTTGTCTCAAACGGGCCTATCTCCCACGTTTTTGTCTCAAACGGTTTTAAACAAATTTTCCCTAAAGGAACACAGGTTTTATCTCAAACGGTTTTAAATAATTCTTCCCTAAAGGAGCACACGGTTTTATTTCACACGGTTCGGAACAACTCTGTTCTAGAACGGCATACGGTCCAATCGAATCTCTACTAAACGCATTTTTCTCTGATCAAATCAATCAAATATCAAATCGCTTTCAAACTCATTCAGTCTAACGAACTCACATGGTTCAGCGCAACTTTCATCTTGAATGGCACACAGCTTGGTCAAATCTCTACCAGACTCACACGGTTTAACGCAACTTTCCTCAAAAGTAATATACGGTTCACAAGGTTCAATTGGGGCATTCTGGTCTCTCTTCACTAATAAATCGCAAGGATCAAAATCACCTTCTACAATATTCTCTAACAACTCGGTTTGCCGACTTAATGCGTCTACATGGCCCATGTTTGAACCGGGTCTATGAGCAATGGTATAATCAAAGTTTTCCAATTCCAACGACCACCGCGCAATGCGGGGATTTATTGATTTTTTACTCAAGGTTTGGACCAATGAATTACAATCGGTAACGATCAAAAATGGTCTGTGTTCTAAATAAACGCGAAATCGGCGCACGGCATATATTGTGGCCAAAGTTTCAAGTTCAAAACTGTGATAACGGGACTCGGCGACTGTCGCCTTTCGGGAATAATAAGAGACTGGATGCATTTTGCCATCAGTCTGTCTTTGCATCAAAGAGGCACCAAAGCCATTTGAACTGGCGTCAGTATGCAACTCAGTTTCGTCAGTAGGGTTAAAGATAGCTGATACGGGCGGACTGGATAAGGCGGATCTTAATGTGAGAAATACGTTTGTAGCGGTTTTGTTCATCGGAAATGGACCACCTTGTTTAAGCAACTCAGTTAACGGCTATGCGGGAGAAATTCGGAACAAATTTGCGAATATAACAGAATAAGCCTAACCACGAGTGTAATGCTTTGCTGTTAAGTGGTTCTGGGTATTCTTGAATATCTTTTAAATGTGTATTAATTGGTAAAATTCCCTTATCACTGACTTCATATCCTAAATAATCTATGCTCTTCTGTAGGAAAATGCTTTTCTTCAAATTGAGCTCTAAATTGTACAGAAAAAATCGATCTAACAGTTTTGCTAACAACTTATGATGCTGATCTACGGTGCGGGTGGCAAGAATAATATCGTCCATATAAACTACAAGTTCTCGATCTCTAATCATATCAGAAAGTATGTTCGATATAAATCTCTGAAATACAGCTGGTCCGTTCTTTAGACCAAAAGGCATTCTCAGATATTCGAACTGCCCATCGGGTGTAACGAATGCGGTGTATTTAATTGAATCCTCTTCCATACCTACATGGTAAAAACCACTATTCAAATCTATGACGGAGAAAACGGTCTTGCCCTCCAGGTATTCTAGGCAATCTTCTATCAAAGGCAACGGAAAATAATCCCTCACAGTCTTCTTATTTAAACCCCGATAATCAACGCACATTCGTAAATTGCCATCGTTTTTCCGCACTAGGACGATGGCGCATAGGGGGAATTGCTTGGTCGGATTACATTATTCGCTAACAACTCACTAACTGTTTTAGAAACGATTCCTCTTTCATAATATGATAATCTCCTAGGACTACTATGAAGTGGTGTTGTATCTGTCAGACATATTCTCATCATATATTTTGAATTGAATATTTTGAATCATATATGTGAATTGAATTTCATAATATTTTTTGCAAAACAGAACTAAACATTTGACTGTTCCAAAAGTCAGAATAGAGCCACCGCTCAGTCCATGAAAAGAACTTTTAACTAATTTATCGCAATCTAAATGCGGCATCAACGCTCTACTGGCAAAACTTACTGGGCTTCCGGAATCTTATAGGGCAAAAATATTATTAACATCAGTGCATCCCCCTTTACAAGATATTCTTAAACTTACTAATTGAATAAATGACTTACCATCAATGGTGTCCGGGTCTTCACTAGAGCTCATGGCGGCGATCTGGGTTCGCATTGGACAATTCCGGTACTGATGGCCCACTTTGAAGAACCGATAGCAACTTCCTTTTGGTCTCTCCGGGCGTGGACAGTCAAACATTAAGTGACCAATCTGGCGGCACTTGAAACATCTCTTTTCCTTTGCAGCAGGCGTAATGGCCTGCGCACGGTCTGAAATCTGACGAGCCTGAGGAACGTAGTTTTTGGCTGGTGGCTGAACTGTCTGAAAACGCATCATCTTCTCTCGCAACTCGTTCAGAGAAGTATAATAATACAAAGGAGCTGACAATCCGGTTCGATCTTGTAGTCCGTCAACAATGTATTTGACCACATCGGTGTCTTCAAAATTGCCCTGCTGAGCAATATTTCGCATAATGATGAAATACTGCAAGAGTGACTCTCCTTTGCCAATCGGGCGCTTCCTCATCTGGTTAGCAATCTCGTAGTTTGTCATTTGTAGGCCAAATACCTTCACAAGGGCATCCTTCGACCAACGACCAACATTGTGAGCTTTCTGGCCCTACAGGGGTCTCACGAGACATCGTCGGCAACTGGTTAGCACCCACTTGATCCGGTGTACTTGGCTGCTCAATGTTTCCCACGCCGCGCTGCTCAATAAGAGGCTCCGGACCAACATCCACAAGTTGTCCGGCAAGCACATTTTCAGACACTGCTGGGCTGTCTGTCTGCTCTTCGGGTACATCACAATTCACTGAGACGAAGAGCGGGCTTATTTAAAATATTCTTAATGTTTACACATTAAGTTTTTTTTTTGAGATAGATAATTTATTTGGTTGATTGACCCCTTTTCTTCTTTTAATTTCTTTGTGCATTCTAATCTTTTATTCTATACTATCAACAATTTGAAGTCGTGAAAGTTAAATATCATGGAATTACCGTCTCCGGCAATGCCCAGAGATCTGGTCCGATATTCAAATAGCTTACAAATTGTTTCAGATATTTTAAAGCTAACTGCCAACATGAACTCAAGTTTAACAAGAACAGTCAAAACAGCAGAAACAATTAACTTTTGGCAAGTGACTAAGAGCTAGACTCTGGTTTGAAAAGTGTTGAGTAAACGAAGGCGTGGTGGTATTCTAGACTCTGTATCTCTTTCTTTGCTATAGGATGCGTATCACCTGGAATTATGATTGTGACACATGGCTGAAACATCATCCAGGGATAATGCAACCGCTAGTATTATCGTAGAGAGTATGTATACAAGTCAGTCCAGTTTTGTTATTTCTTATAGTATAGCCCATAACAGCTGAATTGTGAATGGTCAGGACATTGGTGAGAACATTAGAGGTTTAATCAGCCAACCCCAGATCATAATTGGCATAGCAATAGACTATATTACGACAGGTATCAAATCCCTTTTTTTTTATTCATTTATGTAGGTGCAACTCAAAACAAGAACGGAAGATGATTTTTTTTTTAGAGAAAGAGACTACCAATTTATGAGTGAACCTATGTAAATTTCTATTTCCCGTGAAGCAAAAAAAATATTAACAGAACGCAGATTTCAAGACTAGTCCACAGTGATAAATTAAATTATTACTCCCGAATTCACTTAGAGTAACCCGAAAAGAAAAATTATTTGTAAATTGATTTCAAAAAAAAAAAAAAAAAAATTAAATTTAATAACATTTGGTTGATTTGAAAACCCTATCAAATATTTAAAATGCCATTAACACATAGTGATAAAGATTGCGAGGAGGCACCACGATCATCCTCATCACAAGAGACAAGCCGCAGTGCACAAAATATGCAAGTCTTTATGTTACCTTAGAGATGTACAAGTTAGAACTGAGTTATCAACCAGTCAAAAACAAGGAGCAGTTGCTAAAGTTAATACACGACAGCAAGCGCAAGCACACCTTTTATATGGTCCAGAACAGTCAGCAATACCTGATGACACTAGACCGCAAAATACGGTGATGAACTCATCAGAAGAGGTAGAAACTCTACGAACAGCGAAACGACAAGGAAGACCACCTAAGCGAAGAGTACAACGTGCTCATCCAGAGAATTTTGAGAGACATCAGGCAAGAGTCAACGCAGCAGCTATACATCGGCAGCAGCGATAGACTACGAAAGATTGTTTGAAAGAATAGAGAATCTTATAAATCAGAAGTTTGAGAGTTTGCCGACAAATGAAGCAGCAGCCAGCATGCAAGAATTAAATACGCACGCTAGAGCACAATCTTTACCCAGAAATTCAGCGATTTCTACATCAAGTTTCAGGACCGAAAAGGTTACACAGATTATCCAGAGTTGTGGTATAAAGTTCGACGAATCACAGAAAGGCAGTATCGATCAATAATTCTTGTATAGAGTGCGTGCATTAACTATGGATAGTTTAGATGGAGACTTTTCAGTAGTCTTTCAGAATCTACATATTCTCCTAACTGGAAACGCTCGAGATTGGTATTGGAGATACCGTAAAGAAATTACTCAAGTAGAATGGACAGATATTTGTGACAAACTCAAAAGACAATATCGTGATAATAAATGATGATTTATTTTTCGAAGAAATAAGAAGCAGGAAACAAAAGATTGGAGAATCATTTGATAATTTTTATGAAGATGTAATATCCATTGTTAGTAGGCTTTCGGTTCCATTAGAAGAGGATAGACTAGTGCAGCAGTTGCAGCGTAACCTCATACCGGAAGTGCGGGAAGCATTGTTATATATATAAGTTGTTTCGGTGTCACATCTACGACAGCTAGTTCAAAGAAGAGAAAATTTATTAGGAGAGACTCTAATCAAGCGCCCGATCAAGAGTGTAAATTTTTCTAAACCTATTTACAAGTCCGTAGCTGCAGTACTAGAAACCGCAGAACATTTAGAAGACGAGTTGTCGGTGAAAGAGTTAGATGCAGTTCAGCCAGTGGCGAATTCTTTAGTTTGTTGGAATTGTGACGTAGAAGGACATCGCTGGGACATGTGCCTAGAAGATCGGATTATCTTTTGTTACGGCTGCGGAACAAAAGGAGTATACAAGCCGCAGTGCACAAAATGTTCAAATCGGACGGAAAACTATCGGAAGGGACCACCGTATGGCAACAAGCGGACGGACCCTTAGTAACTGTTGCTCAAAAAAGATTAAATCCTAATTTCACTGAAAAAAAAAGCAAGAAAAGATTTCAGATTTACAAAAAAATAGAAAGAATATTAAGTCCAATAAAACCATATCACATACGTTTAAAAGAATATACAAAAGCCCGCGAAAGAATATTTTCCGATGGTAGTAATGTCGCATGCGTCAAGAGAGCACCAAAACGCTCAACCTTGCGTATGCGTAACTTTTGGAAAGCGGTACGGAATACCAAAAGAAGGTTAATTTGTTCAGTAATTAATGAAGCCGTAGATGGCCAATTTTATGCTTCAATTTTATTTTTACAATTTTGAGAATTTGGCTTATTAGACGCAGGGGCAAATATTAGTTGCATTGGAGCAGACCTGGCTAAATTAGACTGGTCAAACAATTCAAAATTCACAATTCAAAATTAATTCGTCAGTAAAAACGGCTGATGGACAGCCACAAACAGTTATTGGATCCATAAAACTGAACGTAAAATATAGGGAACATATGAAGGACATTAATTTATTTATAATAAATTCTATTAAGCATAAGCTAGTATTAGGAACGGATTTTTGGAAAGCTTTCAAATTGGCCCCTGGTGTAATTTCCTCGATTGAAACTTCAAATAGCAACGTGCCTAGATTACCCAGAGAAAGACGGTGAGGAAAAGCTTCCGCTGACAGCAGAAGAAGAAAAACTTTTAGGCGGAATAATAAGTTTATTTCCGGACTTTGAAAGGCAAGACCTCGAAAGAACAAAGCTTCTGCAACATCATATAGAGCGATTTTATCCAGTTTCACCGGCGGTTGAAAAGGTTATGTTTCAGGAGATCGATAGAATGTTAGAGCTAGGAGTTATTGAGAAGTCAAATAGTCCTTGGAGTTCGCCCTTGCTTTTTGTGATTAAACCCGGAATAGTTCGTTTATGCTTAGATGCACGACGTATTAGCGAGGTTAGCAAAAAAGACGCATACGCACTGCCCAGCATCAACGGAATTTTTGCAAGACTACCAAAAGATAACATCATCTCGAAAATAGATTTGAAGGATGCTTTTTGGCAAATAGGTTTGAGTGACCAATCAAAAGAAATCACAGCATTTACAGTACCAGGTCGTCCATTGTATCATTTTGTGGTCATGCCATTTGGTTTGTGTAACGCCGCGCAAACAATGTGTACACTAATGGATGAAATAATACCCCCCGAATTAAAATGTTGTACTTTTGGATACTTAGTCGATTAATGTGTAGTTTTGTTTTGAGCAACATCTTATTGTTCTAGCCAAGCTAGCTGAGCAATTTCGAATAGCGAACGTGACTTTAAATATGGCAAAGAGCAAATTTTGTGTCACAAAAGTTGCATTTTTAGGATATATAGTTGGCAATGGAGGAATTTCAACTGACTCATCAAAAACAGACGCGATTCAGTCATGGCCAATTCCGAAAACAGTTAAATAAGTAAGAGCATTTATGGGAGTAGGCATATGGTATAGACGATTTATACCCAACTTTTCAGATATTAGTTTTCCAATCACCGAGCTTCTGTCGTCGAAAAAGAAATTTGTCTGGAACGAGCAAGCTCAGAAATCCTTTGAAAAGCTTAAATCTGCATTGACTTCAGCTCCAGTGTTGCAGAACCCGAACTTCGAACGGAAGTTTTCTATGTGCATTGCGATGCGAGTGATGTCGGCATAGGCGCTACGTTAGTTCAAATGTCAGACGAAGGAGATGAAAAACCAATTGTATTTATGTCCAAGAAACTGAGTTCAGCTCAACGAAACTACAGTGTAACTGAGCGGGAATGTTTAGCAGCACTAGAAGCAATCGATAGGTTTAGATGCTATATTGAGATGAAGGAATTTGAATTGATTACTGATCATGCGAGCCTTTTATGGCTAATGAAGATTTAAATTCCAACTGTTTAAGTGATAGTGAATATCAGAATTTGGAAAAAAAGTTTTTATATAGTCTGGGAGAGTATCCAGATATACGAGTAGAAGATGGTTTTGTCTATATACGAACTGAACATGATGATGGAAATTTAGAAAATCAAGAATCGAGATGGAAACTGTGGATTCCATCTGGTTTGACGACTGAAGTCATATCCAGTGGTCATAATAGTGTTATATCAGCACATGGAGGAATGGCTAAGACCCTAGAATTAATAAGGAGATTTTTTATTGGCCAGGCATGGTGTCACAAGTGAGAGATTATGTACGTAACTGTGATATTTGCAAGTCTACCAAAGCCCCGAATTACATTTTAAAACCACCGTTGGGAAAGCCAGCAGATTCAATGCGTCCTTTTCAAAGGTTATACATAGATCTGCTCGGTCCATATCCACGCAGTAAGCGAGGTTGGTAGTAGTTTTGGATCACTTTTCCAAATTCTATTGGCTGTTTCCGTTGAAGAAATTGACATCTCGTTTAATACAGGAGTTTCTTCAGGATCACATTTTCTTTATGTTTGGTAATCCTAGTGAGCGATAACGGAGCACAATTCAAAGCGGTCGAATTTAACGCGTAGCTAACGAAGCTTGGTATTAAGCACGTATATACAGCGTTGTATTTACCTCAAGCCAACGCCTCAGAACGGGTGAATCTTTCAATGCTGAGAAAAGGAATAAAACAGCAAATTGCATCAGCAGCAGATAAAAACGCCAAGCAGTATAACTTCGCACTAGGCTAATTCATTTTAGGATAGGCCAAGAAGTATTCAGAAGAAACTTCAGCCAGAGTAATTTTCAGAAAAATATGAATGCGAAATTCAATCCGCAATGGGTGAAATCTAGAGTCAGGGAATGTTTAGGGAATTGTTATTATGTTTTAGAAGACCTTCAAGGGAAATTGCAAGGAACATATCATGGCAAGGACATTAAACAATGAGGGTTTTCAGACTAATTCCACGAGAAAACTCTAGAATTCGTCTGTGGTTGTGGAGATCCCTTGATTAAGACTTGCAGCTCAAAAAAAAAAGAGAAAAAAAAAAGAAAAGAAACAAAGGAAAGCCGAATTTAAATGACCCGCGAATGCACTGCTTGATTGCAGAAAGAAAGTTCACCAAAGTGGTACATTTCTTTTTCCCATTATGCCAATAGCGGATAATGTCACTTTGACAATTGACTTCGGGTCTAAACTGTAGCGTGCGCTAGTTTAAACTTTCAAATTTTTAAACTTTACGACCTTACGCGCCACTTTGCCAGTAGCGATCAATCAATAAATAAAAATATTGGTATCGATTAATCGATAAACGCATAATATGGGGATAGCGATAAATGATCTATCGTTTTTCTTGAGGTGGCAACGCGCTTCATTTTTTTGCTGGCTTCATTTCATTTTAAAACTGATCAGAAAAGTCGTGGAAAAAAAGCTGTAGCCCAAATCTTTGGTTATAAACTATAGCAGGTATGCAGGTTAATTAGAATTTTTACCCGGCCGCCATCTGCATCGTACTCTATATCCTAGATTGGAAACCTTACATTTTCTGGCCAATATTGCCGATAGCTTTCGTTTGGGAGGATTATTTTCTGGAAAACCGGCGAGTTTTCAAATACCCGAGCGAGTTACCAAATACCTGGCGAGTTTTACAACCCCTCTACCCCGCAAGAGCTACGGAACCAGAGGATCTCAACCTGCTGCAATTCACCTACCGCCTTCTATCGGTTATCGAAGGATTTTTTTTCGCTGGGATAGGAAAACCGATTACATAAAATTTTTTGGCGCCCATCGTGAGGCAGGATTACATAAAATTTATGGCGCACAGCGAGAAGCCGAATAGGAAGGTTACATAAAATTTTTGGCGCCCAACACATGGGGCAGGATAAAAGCATACTCAACTCCTTGACAATATTAGATATAGACAAGAAGTGCATTTAACTTACGGCATGTGGTTATTTTGACAGCAGAACACATTAGAAGTATGTAGTTCTACCCTAAGTGATATAAAGTGTTGAGTTCAAGTATATCAGGAAAGTCTTAAGATCAAAACATTAGGTTTCAAATTTTTCGTCGATTTTGTTAGACTGTATTATGGTTTAACTTACGCGGATAAATGAACCTGCACGGTTTAAGTCTGCTTGGCGGAGCCGATGTTGCTGTTAGGAATATTCAGCCGCAAAGTTAAAAGCAAGAATGAATGTAAACAAGAATTTCAATGCTCTGTATCACAAATTGCTCGTTTAGTTAAGGTCCTCGATAATTTAGCACTTGTTTAGTAGAGGCGTTCAAACTTTTCTTAACAGTTTAGATTATTGTATATTGGATGTTTCGATATCAGTACTGATTGGATTTAAGATCATGTTAGGACAGCTGAACGTCTAAAGAAATCGAAGACAACACGAACAAATTGTTTTATAGTAAGATTTGGATGATTAAATGTTCTGGTGTCTGGATCTTGGTAATACAGATAGTATAGCCTTGCCGATCAGAAGATTCAAAAGGCCAAAGCCTGACTAAAAGAAACAATTTTGTAGATGCCATAGCCCAAAAACAAAAATAATAAACTTACCAATATTCTTTAGGTTCATTTAGCTAGTTACGATTTCAAATCATGTACCCAGTCATGTCACTTTTAAGGTAAGTCAAGTCCCAATAAATAGAGCAGAGCAGCTCAACGAACCAGCTATATCAGTTAGCGAAGCACCAGCATCATGCTTAGATGCCAGTCACAGTAGTAATCAACCGGAACCGCAATTACCTAGAACCATGCCTAATCAGCGAAGAGCAAGACCCAATAATACTATTATAATAATACTCGTCCTAATCGAGAGATCGATTATACGGTCATACAAAATATGATAGAACAAACAGTTTCTCGTGTAGTATCGTCGTTACCCATGAATTTAGGCCAGCGAGAAGTCCTATTAGACACGGTCCAAACCCGATCTCCGATCAGTTCGCCCTGCCCTACAACTGTTCAAAATGCAAAAATTGCAAATGTAATGCAGAAATGGAATCTACGTTTTGACGGATCTACGGAAGGTCTAGGAGTAGATGAATTTATTTATAGAGTAAAAGCCCTAACGGAGGAAACTCTGGATAGTGATTTTATTGGTATGTGTAAACACAAATATTATTTGGAGGAAAAGCCCGCGAGTGGTATTGAAGATATCATAAGCATGTCCCTCGTATAGTATGGAGCGAGTTTTGTTCAGCTATTCGTCAGCAATATAAAGACTATCGATCAGATTTTATGAGCAAAGAAATGATTCGTGCGAGAAAGCAAAAAGCTGGAGAATCTTTTGTTTGTTTTTACGATGAGGTAGCTTCTTTGATTGACAAGTTCGGTATAAAGTTTGAGGAAGAGGAGCTGATGGAAATTTAACAAAATAACCTGTTGCCAGAGATACGACAAAAGTTACTATATCAATCCATCGCATCAATAGGTCACCTTCGTAGATTAGTACAGATGCAAGAAAATCTAACACAAGAGCTCAGCCCTCAAGCAAAAGTAATTTCTAACGCCAAAACAAATGGACGCAGACAAATTTTTGAAATACAAGAAGAGGAATTCGAAGATAATAAAATAGTTCCAGACCCAGATGAAGAATATGAAGTTGCCGCTGTGCAAGGGAAGTTCGTTGGTTGGAATTGTCGCGAAGTCGGTCACACATGCAAAACTGTCTAGAGGAACGCACCATTTTTTGTTACGGTTGCGTCATGGCCAATGTTTACAAGCCTCAATGTCAAGATTGTATAAAAAGGTTAGCGGAAAACCGATCGAAGGATGCATCCAGACAACGTCGGATGCTCCCGCAATAGTTACATCAAACTCGGAAAACGTTCAACAAAGTATCAACATTGTGAATCATAAAGTAAACGTACGAATGTCTCACAAACTCCCACTTCGATTTTTGTCATATCCTGAGCGTTTACAACATTACCTTACTGTTAAAGACAGAATTTTCAGATCTGACCAACCCTTGTCTAAACGCACGTTAAGACTAAGGAAATATTATGATCACGCAAGACAAACCAGGAAACTTTTTGTTGCAACAATTTTTAGAAACGACAACGATAATAGCAGCGATGCAGAAGTCTCATTTCTTACGTTCATAGAATTAGGTTTATTGGATACCGGTGCCAGCATTAGTTGTGTAGGTTCGGATTTTGCACAAACAGATTTTTCACATTTTCCCCAATTTGTAAAAACTAAAGGTCAAGTGCGTACAGCGGACGGAAACGGCCAACATGTGATTGGTATGTTAGAAGTGATGGTACGGTACGGTAGATTGGAAAGAATGTTGAATTATTTGTAATTCCCACGTTGAAGAAAAGATTAATATTAGGTCATGACTTTTGGAGAATTTTCGAACTTGCCCCGTCTATAATTAGTTCGATCGAGATTGGTTCTGAAAAGAAGTTAGAGACTGACCCTAGTTCTTATTCTCTCACGTATTCGCAAATTAGACAGCTTGAAGCCGTCAAGCAAATGTTTCCCAATGCAAGTCATCGTCTCGGACGTACGTCCTTAATAAAACATCATATCGAGATTGGCGAAGCCAAACCGGTAAAACAACGTTTGTACGCTATTAGTCCCGCTGTTGAAAAATTAGTATACACGGAAATTGATCGTATGATTCAACTAGGAGTTATCGAACCAGCTGTTAGCGCCTGGAGCTCTCCTATTCGACCAGTGATAAAGCCCAATAAAGTGCGACTGTGCTTAGACGCTCGCAAGTTAAATGCAGTCACAATTAAGGATGCTTATCCTTTGCCCAGCATTGAGAGTATTTTTTCAAGATTACCCAAGGCAAATATTATTTCCAAAATCGATTTAAAGGATGCCTATTGGCAAATAGAATTAACGGAAGCATCCAAACCTCTTACTGCATTTACAGTACCCGGGAGACGTTATATCAATTCAAAGTTATGCCTTTCGGCCTTTGTAATGCCACATCTACCATGAGTCGTCTAATGGATGAAGTAGTCCCTGCTGACCTTCGCCATTGTGTTTTTTGCTATTTAGATGATCTGTGTATAATGTGTATAATAGAGAAAAGTCAGTTTTGTGTCGCAAGCATTAGTTATTTAGGATATGTAATAGACAGTAAAGGTATCTGCACCGATCCGTCAAAGATTGAATGTATTAAAAATTGGCCACCACCTAGGAATTTGAAACAAACTAGAGGATTTCTTGGAGTTCTTGGAGTTGGAGAATTTTGCCGATAACGGAACTGTTGTCAACAAAAAGAAATTTTGTTTGGACTTCGGAAGATCTATTAACTTCTGCCCCTATTCTACAAAACCCGGACTTTAATAAGAAATTTTTCCTACATTGTGATGCCAGCGATTATGGTATTGGCGCTGTACTTGTCCAATTATCAGACGCAGAGGAAGAGAAAAAAGTCTAAAAAGTTAAGTCGTGCCCAACTCAATTATAGTGTTACTGAACGCGAATGCTTAGCTGTTACACTGGCTATCGAGAAATTCAGGTGTTATTGGGAATTGCAAGAATTTAAAGTAGTTACTGATCACTCTAGTTTATTGTGGCTAATGCGCCAACAAAATGTTTCTGGGAGATTAGCTCGATGGATTTTTCGCTTACAACAATAGAAATGGGTCCGATTATAGATCTGGTCTCTGAAGCATTTTTGGACGATAGTTATATGCATCTGAAGAACAAAATCACTGAAAATCCAGACAAATTCCCAGATATTAAAATTGTAGATAAACATTTCTATATTCGAACCGAACATGCCAATGGAGATTCTTATCAAGAGAAGCTTTCTTGGAAACTATGGGTACCGGATAAACTCAGAGTTGATGTTCTAAAACAAGCTCACGATAGCCACACCTCTTCACATTCATGTATGCAGAAAACTATTGACAAGATACGTAGAACTCTTTTTTGGCCTGGTATGGTAAAGGATGTGCGTGACCATATTCGTCAATGTGACACTTTTAAGGAGTCCAAAGCACCAAATTATACGCTTAGACCACCTAAGGGACAGCACCAATGGGACATTCCAACTTGTAGACATTTTCAACGTCTGTATATCGATTTGTCGGTTTATTAATTGTTCTTGACCATTTCAGTAAGTATCATTGGTTACAACCTCTGAAAAAGTTTCGCTCTGAGGATATACAAGAATTTTTGTTAAAACAGATATTTCATTGTTTTGGAGTACCGGAAATCATCGTCAGTGATAATGGTGTTTAATTTAAGGCAAATTCGTTTAATTCTTTTCTTACTGAACTAGGCATAAAACATCAGTATACCGCTTTATATTCTCCGCAAAGCAACGCAGCTGAGCGTGTTAATCGTTCTCTGTTAGCTGCGATCCGTTCGTATTTAAAAAATCAGGATCAAACGCTTTGGGATCAACATTTAATGAGTATATCTTGCACATTGCGATCATCGTTGCATCAATCTTTAGGTTGCTCACCCTTTAAAGCTTTGTTCGGACTGGACATGGTTACTCATGGTTCAGATTATAAACTTTTAAAGGAATTAAAATTGTTACAATAGCCCATAACACCGCTCAATCAGACTGACCAGTTAAACCTTTTGCGACCGGATATAAGAGAAAACATTAAGAAAGCATATGATCGAAATGTAGCACAGTATAATCTTCGCAGTAAGTCTGTCTCTTTTAAAGAAGGCCAAGAAGTTTTTCGCAGAAACTTTGCGTTAAGCAAATTCTCTCAGAACTTTAATGCTAAATAAGCCCCTAAGTTCATAAAATGACGAATCAAAAAGAAGCTCGGAAACTGCTTTTATTTGTTAGAAAATATGCAAGGTAGAGAAGTAGGAACATTTCACGCCAAGGATATACGAAACTAATTCCCACTAATATGCTGCCTAACGTTGCATATTATCGGGTGGTGTAGCGTGCGCTAGTTTAAGCTTTCAAATTTTTAAACTTAACGACCTTACGCGCCACTTTGCCAGTAGCGATGACTCAATAAATAAAAATATTGGTATCGATCAATCGATAAACGCATAATATGGGGATAGCGATAAATGATCTATTGTTTTTCTTGAGGTGGCAACGCGCTTCATTTTTTTGCTGGGCTTCATTTCATTTTATAACTGAGGAGAAAAGTCGTGGAAAAAAAGCTGTAGCCCAAATCTTTGGTTAAAAACTATAGCAGGTATGTAGGTAAATTATAATTTTTACCCGGCCGCCATCTGCATCTTACTCTATATCCTAGATTGGAAACCTTACATTTTCTGGCCAATATTGCCGATAGCTTTCGTTTGGGAGGACTATTTTCTGGAAAACCGGCGAGTTTTCAAATACCCATTTCTGGTGCCGGAGCACGTGCAACCGAATTTCTGGTTGTCGTTGCCTTCTGGAATTGGCATTCGGACATTGAAAAGACACCGCCAACTAACCACCGGCAGTGCCACAACGTTTATAAGTGAAGGGTTACGGTGCGGCCAAAGTGTCTCATTTCCCGAAAGGTGTCCTAACCTTCGGTGAACCGGATTTTTGTACGGCAAGGTTTTAAAGGCAGTGACCTACCTAACCTTCTGCCGCTGCTGACCCAGACAAAGCTTGTCTTTTCGCCAAATTCTGGATATTGCTTGCTATCGCCCGATTTAGCGCATTCCATGTGACCATCTCGAAACCTCCTACAATTTTTTTTGAAATTAACCTCGTTTTGAACGAAATCTTTAAGTGCCGATATTTTCCTTTCTGATCTTAATTTAAAGTTTAAGTCCTAATCAAGTAAAACAAAAAAAAAGAGAATGTAAATAAGTCAAATATTGAATCAATTAAAGTCTCGTTAAGGTTATATTAAATAATTCAAGTCGAGAATAACGTAAAATAGAGTAAATGTAAAAGTAAAGTGAGTGAAACGGAGTTTAATGGTGGTCATAAAGCGCGAAGGAGAAATCATCATATAAAACACCCTCCCACAGTGCATCGATGGAAGGCCTTTCGACGAATAAACTATGGGGTAAGTGCTAGTGTATTAAGCGGTGTTAATTCCGCGACTTTCAACCAAGTTTTTGCGAACTATGGAGGATGGTAGTCAATTGATACTCTGATTTGTTGATGTAATTCTGTTTCAGCGTTTTGTGATCAACCAAATAATTAAATTAAAAAAAAAAACAAAATAGATTTCCGTAAAATAAAGTTTGATTTGAAGAGAAATTAAAAGCAATGGGTGAATTTTTGCGACTTGAAAATTTAAAATAACTCTAACTAATTAAAAAAAAAACAAAAAAAAGAAAGAGAACTTGAAATAAGATGAATAATTAAAAAAAAATATTAATTTGATTTATTTGATATTCCTTCTATATTTTTTAATCTTCTACAATAATTAATAATGCGTAACTAGTAAGCTCTCTTTTATACTACTAGTCTTAGTCCCTCTTATTCAATAGTCTAATTTGCTTTGACTTCCATTTGTTTGCAAGTCTGAAAGTTCTGAATCTCAAAATGTTGAGTCATACCAGACCAGCTGTTTAAAATTAGTCTGTATATATTTCTTTAAAAATTATTGTGTACAACAAGAAATGCTTCTATCTGAAATTATAATGAATTTGAATATGATTGCTTAAGCTTTATAATTAATTTTCCTAGTGACATGGGTACATGGGTTAATATCGATCATTTTTTTTTTTGGGTATCTTTACAAATGACAACAAAGATTCATGGTTGGGAGGGTATAGAACTGACAAGGTCCATCTACATCTTGACCTCAGTAACCGCTAGTTGTGAACAAAAGAATACACCTTCATTTCTTTCGTTTTTTTATTAATATGAATTCTTTACTGTGTTCGTAAGTATTTTCTGCCAGTAATTCAATTTTCATTTAAAGCTAGTTTCAGTCGAGATCCTAATAAAATTAAATTTTATAATTAAAGGTAGAGATTCAGCAAACAACCCCCCCACCCGCAAGAGCTACGGAACCAGAGGATCTCAACCTGCTGCAATTCACCTACCGCATTCTATCGGTTATCGATTGATTTTTTTTCGCTGGGATAGGAAAACCGATTACATAAAATTTTTTGGCGCCCATCGTGAGGCAGGATTACATGAAATTTATGGCGCACAGCGAGAAGCCGAATAGGAAGGTTACAAAACGAATGCACTGCTTGATTGCAGAAAGAAAGTTCACCACAGTGGTACATTTATTTTTCCCATTATGCCAATAGCGGATAATGTCACTTTGAAAAGAAAACAGTGGGCAACAAAAAAAGGTAGGTTTAATCAAAAGAAGAATAAGAATGTGGGAGATTGTAGATATGGGAGACTGCGGGACCGCATGGGGGTATTGCATCGCAGGGTGTGTGGGGGAGGGGGATGTGGGCTTCTCAGGCCCCGCCTGTATTGCGCTGCCTTAGGGCGCGCGTAGCTTGCAGATCACCTGTGCCGCAAAGGTGCAAATAGCTGTCCAATTTCGTTGGTTTAGCGTCATCAGTGGAACCAGATTCTGTGAAGATAATGGCTCGCCACAGAGCAGTTCGGCCTCCTGCCTTTCTGTCGCAAACATAGTGCATGCGAAGAGAGCATGATCAGGACTCTCCGACTCACCGTTCCAGCACCAAGTGCATTCCGCACTCGCCTGGTGACCAAATCTGTAGAGATATTCCCCAAAGCATCCATGACCGCTAAGTATCTGTGTGAGCTCGAAAGTTACCTCGCCATGCTTCCGATTAAACCACATTTTCAGATCGGGAATAAGCCTGAATGTCCACCTGCCCTTAATCGAGTTCGTCCAGCGAAGTTGCCAAGAGTCCCAGCTTTACTGACGTGCCGCAGCCTTAACACCCTTTAGCTCAGCAGGACTCGGCGCTGACTCCATCTTAGTGGCATAGATGCGTTCTGCTTCATGTGCTAGCAGGTCGACGGGCGTCATACCTGCTATAATAAGGGCTGCACCGTCTGATATTGTGCGAAAGCCGCAACAGACCCTCATCGCCGCAAGACAGTGTGTGGTCTCTAGGCGTCTCCTATATGTTTTGACCGTCATGGCCTTAGCCCAGGCTGGTGCCCCATAGCATAGTGGACTTCATGACATTCATGCTTTGGGCCTCTGCTGTTGAGCATGATGCGGCTAAGTGACCGTCCCAACTCAGCTGCCCTGGCTCCAACAAGCTCCAGATGCTCCTGGAGGACAGGCGTCTCCAGGTGTATACCGAGATACCTGATGGCCCGTGAAGAGGTAATCGTGGTGGCGTCCACGATGATGTTGGCAACCTCAACCGTCTTACGACTACTTATTAGCACAGCTTCCGTCTTTTGTACTGCAAGCTTGTGACCTGCAGAAGCTAACCAGTCCTTAGCCATTCCGATGGAACGCGCAGTTCTATCCTCGGCTTGTGCCAGATATTTAGCCACCACCAACATTTGTTAGCAACATTGTCAGCGAAGCCCACCAGTCGCGCGCCGCTCGGAAGTTGGATGCGCAGGATTCCGTCGTACATTGCATTCCAAAGTAGAGGGCCAAGAACGGATCCTTGGGGTACGCATCCTTTTACATCATAAGTATGCGTCCCTCCGTGTGATTTGTAGTACAGAACTCTGTTCCTGGAGTAGTCCTCCATTATTCTTGTGAGATACGGCGGGACTCTAAAGTTTCGCTGTGTTAAAGGCATTTTCAACGTCCAGCTTGGTGACAAGGCAATACTGTTTTTGCCCTCCCTTACATCGTCGACATAGCTCTGCGGAATCCAAATTGCATAGGCGAGAGGTCGCCAGCCGCCTTGATTGCTGCCTCAATTCTGGTGCTGAGTAGCCTCTCAAGAATTTTGCCTGACAAATTGGCCTATATCCAGAGGGGTCTTCTACAGGTTTGTTTGGCTTTGGAATCAGTACCAGATTCTGTCTTTTCCATCTGTCCGGAAATGTACCTTCACCCATGCAAGCGTTAAAAAGTTCCGCAAATCTTTCAGATTGTAGGCCAATGGCTAGTTTTAGGGCCTTGTTTGGGATGGTATCCGGGCCAGGAGCCTTGTCATTTGCAATCTCGCTGCCGCCATTAACACCTCTTCTCCAGTGATGGGCCAATCCACTGGCAAAGCAGTATGCTGCATCTGTTTCGGGCCTATTGATGAGGTGGCCGGAAACAAAGTTTCCACTATCAAAGCCATGCGCCCTTCGTCTAGGGCCGCCGGCTTAGCAGCCCTAAGCTTTTTCATGGCTACTTTATAGGCCAAGCCCCATGACCCCTGGGGTCTATTGAGTCGCAAAGTTCGAGAAAACAGGTTTTTTTTCGTGACTTAATAAGCTCTTTAAGGTCCCTTCTTCTGGCTGTAAATTCTGCTTGCAGCAGCAAGAACTCTGATCTGCCACGCGATCTTTGGTAGAGCCTTCTAGCACGAAGACACTTTTTTCTTGCTTCCGCAATGTTCTCGTCCCACCAGTAGACAGGGGCTCTATGTCGGCTATGCCCCCTTCGGGCCTTCATGCTAGCGTCGCATGCCG
Organism: Drosophila willistoni; assembly: GCF_018902025.1. Classification (NCBI taxonomy): domain Eukaryota; kingdom Metazoa; phylum Arthropoda; class Insecta; order Diptera; family Drosophilidae; genus Drosophila; species Drosophila willistoni. The sequence goes on along the minus strand of NW_025814599.1, from coordinate 47,717 downwards.
CCCTCACTGCGTCCATAATGGTGTCCGCCTGACTTGATGCATCTCCGTCTAGTCGCGGAATGCTGAGTGCCGACGGAAAAATAGATGGATTAAGAGTATCCACGCGGAATGCTTGGCCTCCTTGATCTGTTCGCGGGTGGTTGGGCCTTTGGTGTGCGCTTCTTGATGGAGCATATAATGGCAAGGTGCTCGCTACCAGTGTAGAAATCGCAAAGTTTCCAGATTGAATGGGGGAAAAGACAGGCACTGGTGAATGTAACGTCGATTACAGAGCCGCCCAGTGTTTAGCACAGTAATATCGAGGATCGACCAGGACTCGAGAAGCGTTCTATTCCTAGCATTAGATGAACTGCTGACCCATTCTTCGGACACAGCGTTAAAATCACCTGCGATTATAATATTTTGCTTTGAACTTGCTTCAGCGGCGATGGAGTCAATTATTCTCTCGAATTCCGTGAGTCTCAGACTGGGGGCTAGGTAGCAACTATAGTACCACATATCCCCAATTATTGCGCGAACGTAACAGAGGGACGAATAAATCGACTCCATAGCCGGTACGTTTTGTCCGCATAACCAAATGGCAGCTTTTTTAGACGAGTCCACTGCCCACAGGGGGCCATCGCCTGCTTTATACGGCTCTCTCAAAATCGCTATATCGGCGTCTACTTCACCCGCTGTTTGTGCCAACAGATCCTGTGAAACTGCACAGTGTTTGAGGTTTAGTTGAATAAACTGCATCCCGGTTTGTTTGTAAGTTGGGCGCCAGATCTTGTCAGCGGGCAATCTTTGCTGCCGGCAAGATGCTTCCTGTCAGTGCGGTTTGCTTCGACGCAGTTGTAGCAATTTGGATCGTTTTCGCAAGCCGAAGCTTTCCGTTACCAGGCAATCTAGCTTCCGCAGTTCGATGTGTGACCCGTCAGTGACAGTTCGGACTTTGGTGTTTGTGCCCAATACGGTATACATAGCTCCTCTTGTATTTTCCGGTCACCATCTTTGCTTTTAAGCTCCAGAAGCAGATCGCCATTTTGTGTCGTCCCGTCGGGTTACCATTTTCAACATTTGCGCATACGAAATGCCCTCTTCCGCCTTGATTATAATGGCATCTGACCGACCTCTGCGCGGCTTGCGCCTCGCTGAGACCACTTGCCAATCTGGGGATGACCCATGAGTACCTGCAGACTCGCCCTCAATAGCACTAGCGCTTGTGGGTGCACTACCTCCTAACATAGCCGCATACGTGGGCCTTGGCTGCCCGCTGCCTCGCTTTCCTTTGGGCGGAGTATTCCTCTGTGCGGGTGGCTCCTCTCTCGGGCGCTTTGGGCTGTCGGAGTGTGCTGCCGAGTTCCCAATACGCTTGGCTTTGGTTGCCGGCCATGTGGCCTGCGTGGCCACATCCACTGTGGTGTTTTTTACGCATTTGTCGCCAAGAACTAAATGGCAGACCGCGGTTTGCAGCTCTATCATGCGACTTATGTCTTGCATCGTGTTTTGATGCACATGCCGAACCTGCGGTTTGCCGTCATCCTTCTTCTTAAAAGTGTTTTCCAGTTGGCGTAGGAGATTGCCCAAGTCGTCAAGCTCCGAAATGCGCGATAGTACAACCGGGCTTAGTACCGGCGTCGCACTCGCTTGACTATCAGACCGCATCATCCTACTGCTCTTACTAAATGCCATCTCTTCGCCCCCCTGATCAGTGGCTACACCATCCCAGCGGGCTTGATCCATCATGTCGCAGATTTGACGACACTTGTTAGCAGCATCCTCCTCCCTTGTTTCGGCCCTCTCGTGTTGAGTAGAATGCGCGACAGGGCACGAGCCGATACAGCTGCCTTCTCGTTAGCGTAGTCTAGGTGTTCCTTAAAGCTTAGCCTTGTGTCTAACATTACTCCTAGGTACTTGATAGCCCTTTTTGAAGTAATCACTGAGTCACCAACTCTTATTTTAGCAAGCTCCACCTTTTTGCGGCTGCTGATCAGCACCGCTTCCGTCTTGTGGGCTGCTAACGCAAGGCCTGCTGTCGAAAGCCAGTTGCCAACTTTACTGATAGCTCTGTTGCATTGGTGTTGTGCTACTTCGACTTCCTTAGCCACCACCACAAGTGCTACGTCATCCGCGAATCCGATTATATGCGTATCGAGGTCAAACTCGAGTCGTAGAACGCCATCGTACATCACATTCCATAAGAGGGGACCGAGAACGGATCCCTGTGGAACTCCAGCTGTCGCTACCTTACCGTACCGGATTCGCCTGTCTTCGAAGTATCTGCGTACACAATAGACCAGGTATTGAGGAACTCCAACGCCCAATAAGCCATCTATTATCCGGCCCCATCTAGCGGAATTAAACGCATTTTTTATATCCAGTGTCACCACCAGACAGTATTTTTTGGAGCCGCCCCTCCATCGGCTACCCGCTATTGCCTCAGCGGCGATGTTTACCACTTTGTGAATGGCATCTATCGTGGATCTGGCTCTCCTAAATCCATATTGCTGATCTGATAGGTCACCACCTGCAACTATGGCTTTGTTGAGACGCACGCTGATGATGTACTCGAGAACTTTGCCGGCTGTGTCTAAGAGACAGATTGGCCTATACGAAGACGCCTCTCCGGGTGGTTTTCCTGGCTTCGTAAGTAGCACAAGATCCTGGATTTTCCATCTTTTAGGAAAAATGCCCTCGCGTAAACAGGTGAATCGTTTTATCGCTTTGTTCGGAATACTGTCAGGTCCTGGGGCTTTGTTCATCTTAAGTCTGCTTATGGCCTTATGCCTTTTTTTGAGTGGGCTGATTATGCGGGGCTTGACCGGGGCCACCCACATCATATACTAAAGCTTCATGGTCGCTTGCGGTATATTTGTTGATTATTCTCCAGTTGGCTGTTCTGGCGATCGATGTGCTCACGAAAGTCAAGTCGACAATTGACCCAACTCCGGCCGTCCTAAATGTATGTTCAGTTCCCACGTTGAGCAACTCGACGTCTAGCGATGCAAAGCACTCTAGAAGTATACGGCCGCGCGAGTCAGTGCGAGTACTGCTCCAATCTATGGCCCATGCATTGAAGTCGCCTCCGATGACAATTTGCCGGCGATCTCTGGCATCGCATACTATGTTGCTTAATGTACGACAGAAGCTTTCTAAAGGCAGGCTGGTAGCTAGGTAGCAGCTATACAGCCAGCTGTTACCTACCCTTGCTCTGACAAAGCCCTCCGAGGAATAGATATCATCTAGACGAAGTGTGTTAGCTCCACATAGCCAGATTGCTGCCTTGCCGGTGGCGTCTGCTGTCCATGTTGCCCGCTCCTTATGCTTGTAGGGTTCGCTGAGTAGTGAGACGTCAACAAGCTCTTCTCTCACCGTCTGGCTTAGCAAATCCTGAGCTGCGATGTAGTGATTCAGGTTGAGCTGGATAAACCTTAGTTTCGTCATTTATTTATGTGAGTTCTGCATCCTCTTTCCCCATCTTAGTGGGCACTTTGAACTGCCAGCATGGGTGGCTGGTGTCGCTCTCCCCGTTAGATCGGCAGAGGTAGCATGACGGGGCTTCGCCGCAGTCCGCTGCTTTGTGCCCAGGTTTTCCACATCTAAAACAACAGTTCGATCTATCGACTGTGTTGCTACAGTTGGCTGCTATGTGTCCAAACTCCAGACAACGATAGCATTTCATGGGAGGGTCTTCGATCGCCTTAACTCTGCAGGTGTTCCAGCCGACTAGTAGCTTATTCAACTGTAGGACTTTCGGCATCATTCTGTCGGGCGCCGTGATGATCGCTGTGAAGTTTCCGTTATAGCTAGGCTTCAGGCTTCTAACGGAGCACGACCCAACCTCGATTCCGTCTTGTTTTTCGATAGCCTCCAGGATGTGGTGAGGCTCCACCAGATCGTCCAAATCCCGAATTATCGCCGATTTCATGGACGATAAAACCTTAACACCGGCCTTGTCGCCAAGGACCTGTAGGAACTCGTCCCTTAGAGATTGGGGATTAGGGCAGTCACCTCCTAGTTCCAATAGTAGCTTGTTTCTGGCAGTACGGACATGTTTGTGGGTATGTGTGTGTGTGTGTGTTTGTAAGCATGGTCTTGATGTGGCTCGTGGGCAAGTAAGTAGCAGCAACAGTGGCATTCCAGATGAAGGATACAAAGCAATGTGCGTGGCGGCGAGTATCTAAGCTCTGGCACGTACTAAAAACGAGCGTGTAACTAGCAGCAGAAGGAGACTTTGCCCGTGTGCATGAACTGCGTATTTATATGTAAGTACATACATATATAAATATACATCTACATGAGTGAGTGTTTTTTTTTAATTCATTTATTTGGGAAAAAAGGAATTACAAATAGGTTAACAAAAAAAAAAGAAAACAGTGGGCAACAACGAAAGGTAGGTTTAATCAAAAGAAGAAAAAAAAAGTGGGAGATTGTAGATATGCGAGACTGCGGGACCGCCTGGGGCTATTGCATCGCAGGGTGTGTGGGGGAGGGGGATGTGGGCTTCTCAGGCCCCGCCTGTATTGCGCTGCCTTTAGGGCGCGCGTAGCTTGCAGATCACCTGTGCCGCAAAGGTGCAAATAGCTGTCCAATTTCGTTGGTTTAGCGTCATCAGTGGAACCAGATTCTGTGAAGATAATGGCTCGCCACAGAGCAGTTCGGCCTCCTGCCTTTCTGTCGCAAACATAGTGCATGCGAAGAGAGCATGATCAGGACTCTCCGACTCACCGTTCCAGCACCAAGTGCATTCCGCACTCGCCTGGTGACCAAATCTGTAGAGATATTCCCCAAAGCATCCATGACCGCTAAGTATCTGTGTGAGCTCGAAAGTTACCTCGCCATGCTTCCGATTAAACCACATTTCAGATCGGGAATAAGCCTGAATGTCCACCTGCCCTTAATCGAGTTCGTCCACCGAAGTTGCCAAGAGTCCCAGCTTTACTGACGTGCCGCAGCCTTAACACCCCTTAGCTCAGCAGGACTCGGCTCTGACTCCATCTTAGTGGCATAGATGCGTTCTGCTTCATGTGCTAGCAGGTCGATGGGCGTCATACCTGCTATAACAAGGGCTGCATCGTCTGATATTGTGCGAAAGCCGCAACAGACCCTCAGCGCCGCAAGACGGTATGTGGTCTCTAGGCGTCTCCTATATGTTTTGACCGTCATGGCCTCAGCCCAGGCTGGTGCCCCATAGAGCATAGTGGACTTCATGACATTCATGCTTTGGGCCTCTGCTGTTGAGCATGATGCGGCTAAGTGACCGTCCCAACTCAGCTGCCCTGGCTCCAACAAGCTCCAGATGCTCCTTGAAGGACAGGCGTCTCCAGGTGTATGCCGAGATACCTGATGGCCCGTGAAGAGGTAATCGTGGTGGCGTCCACGATGATGTTGGCAACCTCAACCGTCTTACGACTACTTATTAGCACAGCTTCCGTCTTTTGTACTGCAAGCTCGTGACCTGCAGAAGCTAACCAGTCCTTAGCCATTCCGATGGAACGCGCAGTTATATCCTCGGCTTGTGCCAGATATTTAGCCACCACTACTATGGCAACATTGTCAGCGAAGCCCACCAGTCGCGCGCCGCTCGGAAGTTGGATGCGCAGGATTCCGTCGTACATTGCATTCCAAAGTAGAGGGCCAAGAACGGATCCTTGGGGTACGCATCCTTTTACATCATAAGTATGCGTCCCTCCGTGTGATTCGTAGTACAGAACTCTGTTCCCGGAGTAGTCCTCCATTATTCTTGTGAGATACGGCGGGTCTCTAAAGTTTCGCTGTGTTAAAGGCATTTTCAACGTCCAGCTTGGTGACAAGGCAATACTGTTTTTGCATAGCTCTAGCTCGACATAGCTCTGCGGAATCCAAATTGCATAGGCGAGAGGTCGCCAGCCGCCTTGATTGCTGCCTCAATTCTGGTGCTGAGTAGCCTCTCAAGAATTTTGCCTGCCGCATCCAGAAGACAAATTGGCCTATATCCAGAGGGGTCTTCTACAGGTTTGTTTGGCTTTGGAATCAGTACCAGATTCTGTCTTTTCCATCTGTCCGGAAATGTACCTTCACCCATGCAAGCGTTAAAAAGTTCCGCAAATCTTTCAGATTGTAGGCCAATGGCTAGTTTTAGGGCCTTGTTTGGGATGGTATCCGGGCCAGGAGCCTTGTCATTTTGCAATTTCGCTGCCGCCACTAACACCTCTTCTCCAGTGATGGGCCAATCCACTGGCAAAGCAGTATGCTGCATCTGTTTCGGGCCTATTGATGAGGTGGCCGGAAACAAAGTTTCCACTATCAAAGCCATGCGCCCTTCGTCTAGGGCCGCCGGCTTAGCAGCCCTAAGCTTTTTCATGGCTACTTTATAGGCCAAGCCCCAGGGGTCTTTTTCTATTGAGTCGCAAAGTTCGAGAAAACAGGTTTTTTTTCGTGACTTAATAAGGTCCCTTCTTCTGGCTGCAAATTCTGCTTGCAGCAGCAAGAACTCTGATCTGCCACGCGATCTTTGGTAGAGCCTTCTAGCACGAAGACACTTTTTTCTTGCCTCCGCAATGTTCTCGTCCCACCAGTAGACAGGGGCTCTATGTCGGCTATGCCCTCTTCGGGCCTGCATTCCGCCTGACTTGACGCATCTCCGTCTAGTCGCGGAATGCTGAGTACCGACGCAAAAATAGATGGATTAAGAGTATCCACGCGGAATGCTTGGCCTCCTTGATCTGTTCGCGGGTGGTTGGGCCTTTGGTGTGCGCTTCTACTGATGGAGCATATAATGGCCAGGTGATCGCTACCATTGTAGAAATCGCAAAGTTTCCAGATTGAATGGGGGAAAAGACAGGCGCTGGTGAATGTAACGTCGATTACAGAGCCGCATCCTGCCCTGCTAAACGTATGCTTGGATCCAGTGATTAGCACAGCAATATCGAGGATCGCCCAGAACTCGAGAAGTGTTCTACCCCTAGCATTAGATGAACTGCTGCCACATTCCTCGGACCAAGCGTTAAAATCACCTGCGATTATAACATTTTGCTTTGAACTTGCTTCAGCGGCGATGGAGTCAATTATTCACTCGAATTCCGTGAGTCTCAGACTGGGGGCTAGGTAGCAACTATAGTACCACATATCCCCAATTTTTGCGCGAACGTAACCGAGGGACGAATAAATCGACTCCATAGCCGGTACGTTTTGTCCGCATAACCAAATGGCAGCTTTTTTAGACGAGACCACTGCCCACAGGGGGCCATCGCCTGTTTTATACGGCTCTCTCAAAATCGCTATATCGGCGTCTACTTCACGCGCTGTTTGCGCCAACAGATCCTGTGCAACTGCACAGTGGTTGAGGTTTAGTTGATTAAACTTCCCGATATACCCGTTGCCTTTGTGGGTAGCCCGCAATGATATTGGTTGCCGTTACCAGGCAATCTAGCATCCGCAGTTCGATGTGTGTCACGTCAGTGACAGTTCGTTGTGACGTTGCATAGCTCCTCTTGTATTTTCCGGTCTCCATCTTTGCTTTTAAGCTGCAGAAGCAGATCGCCATTTTGTGTCTTCCTGGCCCTTGCCACTTCGTCTTTAATGCAATTTAGCCGCCCGTCGTCCCGTCGGGCTACCATTTTCAAAATTTGCGCATACGAAATGCCCTCTTCCACCTTGATTATAATGGCATCTGGCCGACCTCTGCGCGGCTTGCGCCTCGCTGAGACCACTCGTCAATCTGGGGATGGCCCATGAATACCTGTAGACTCGCCCTCTATAGCACTAGCGCTTGTGGGTGCACTACCTCCTAACATAGCCGCATACGTGGGCCTTGGCTGCCCGCTGCCTCGCTTTCTTTTGGGCGGAGTATTCCTCTGTGCGGGTGGCTCCTCTCTCGGGCGCTTTGGGCTGTCGGAGTGTGCTGCGGAGTTCCCAATACGCTTGGCTTTGGTTGCCGGCCACATCCGCTTAATTACGAGCTAAATGTGCTAAAATAGAAGTTTTTACAAGGGAAAGAGAGGCTTCTGATCTGATTACGGGATACAGAAGATTGTAATCAGAACATAGGACTCGAAAAGGTTCATGCAAAGAATAGTTAGAACTACAGTGTTTTAAGGATAGAGGAATAAAGGGTACAGATAGGTTTAACTGGTTCAATAGCTCAGGAGAGTCTATTTCACCTATTAAAAGTTTATGAATAAAGATAGCACCAAGCTTTACTCTACGATTAATTAAAGAAGGAAGATTGATTAAATGAAGCCTACTGGATTATGATGGCAAATTGACATTGCGATCCCAATTTAGACCGCGAAGAGCGAAAAGCAGAAATTGCTTTTGAACAGATTCAATTTTACTTTGGTGCGTCACATATTGAGGTAACCATATGCAAGATCCGTACTCTAAGATAGGACGGATTAAAGAAGTATACAGAATTTTGGTTGTGTACGGATCCTCAAACTCTTTTGACCATCGTTTCACAAACCCAAGAACATTCATAGCTTTACCAACTGTAGCAGAAATATGTGGATTAAAAGTTAATTTATGGTCCATAAGAACACCTAAATCATTAATAATATCTAACCGCTCTAAGGCAGTGTCGTTAAGATAATAAGTTGCTAAGTATGGAGTGCAAATCGGCAATTGCCTGATCATTGTCAGCTTTATTGTTTTCGAAAGACAAGTAAGACGGGTGCACTGATGTCTTACGTTTAACATTTACAAATTTATAAAATTGCTTAGGATCGCGAGAAACCCTGAGTTTACATCGCTGAAGATAATCCTTATAGCAATGTGAATTCAGCACCATAATTTGATCGAGCAACTACATATAGGGAAAAATCCGATGCTTTACCACATTTTTTAAATCTTTTATAACATCTCGATTTTACGTTCTTCAAGTTACATAACTCACGTGAGAACCAAGGAGGTCTATCAGACCATCCTAGAGTCACACGCGGAACACAAACATCAAAGAACGACTCAAGAGTTTTATAGAAGACAGAAATGGCGGAGTCCATATCAGTGCAAGTATACAGATATGTCCAATCATTAGTTAACAAGAGTTTTTTAAGTTTAGTAAAGTTTGTCTTGTGAAAACATCGGGTTGGAGGCATCGAGTTATTATGTCGAGACATAACACCAAAAGGAAGGTCAATGGTTATATCCAGAGTTGGATGAAAGTTGTCTTCGGGGATAACTAAGGGATCAGTCCTGGAAACATCGCAGTTGGAAGAATTTAACACAAATACCAGATCTAGTGATCTGTTACGACTATTCCGGACAGGATTTATTTGAGTTAGGGACAACTCAAGCAGTCCATCTATGAAACAATGTGTAAAGAGTCAAATGAAACTTGTCCAGGCAATCTCTAAAGGCAAGAATATGAAAGTCAAAAGCTAGACTATCTATATAGAGTTTAGACAGTTTAGTCTTTAGTCCCGTTCGTTCTGATAGGCTCGTTCTTTAGTACGTTCTGATAGGCCAGAGTTAGGGACGAAATTAGTTTTTTGACTCGCCAACAGGTGCAGACGAGCCGGAAGGAACGTTATTCACAGAGGCAGGTAGCAAGCTAATCGGAGGCCGAGGCTCTTCTTTTTTATTGTATACTCATCATTCTTCTTAAAAGTGTTCCCCAGTTGGCGTAGGAGATTGCCCAAGTCGTCAAGCTTCGGAATGCGCGATAGTACAACCGGGCTTAGTACCGGCGTCGCACTCGCTTGACTATCAGACGGTGGTAACGGTGGCAAAGCCGGCGAAGCCACTGGCGACCGCATCATCCTACTGCTCTTATTAAATGCCATCTCTTTGCCCCCTGATCACTGGCCACACCATCCCAGCGGGCTTGATCCATCGACGCAGTCATTTTGTCCATTTCCCTATGTTGTTTCGGAATTAAATTTGAATTTAAATTTAAATAATTTGAAATTGGGCACAGCCCAAAGCCTATTTGCGTTGTCCAACACTGGTCGCACAGCTGATCAGTGGCGCTTTGTGGGCCAACTCTACAAGTTTATTTCGCTGCCACAAGTGAACGTGCGTCCAGAACGGAGATGATTCCGGATAACAGAGAGGATGGGAGAGATCTACGCACCAATACTATGACAAAGGCGGCGGCTGGAGACAAAAGGCGCCAAGTCCAACCACGTCCCCTATATGTTTTGACCGTCATGGCCTTAGCCCAGGCTGGTGCCCCATACAGCATAGTGGACTTCATGACATTCATCAGGAGCAGGCGCCGACCCTGCTTTGGGCCTCTGCTGTTGAGCATGATGCGGCTAAGTGACCGTCCCAACTCAGCTGCCCTGGCTTCAACAAGCTCCAGATGCTCCTTAAAGGACAGGCGCGTGTCCAGGTGTATACCGAGATACCTGATGGCCCGTGAAGAGGTAATCGTGGTGGCGTCCACGATGATGTTGGCAACCTCAACCGTTTTACGACTACTTATTAGCACAGCTTCCGTCTTTTGTACTGCAAGCTCGTGACCTGCAGAAGCTAACCAGTCCTTAGCCATTCCGATGGAACGCGCAGTTATATCCTCGGCTTGTGCCAGATATTTAGCCAACACTACTATGGCAACATCGTCAGCGAAGGTGTCAAGGCAATACTGTTTTTGCCCTCCCTTCCATCATCGACATAGCTCTGCGGAATCCAAATTGCATAGGCGAGAGGTCGCCAGCCGCCTTGATTGCTGCCTCAATTCTGGTACTGAGCAGCCTCTCAAAAATTTTGCCTGCCGCATCCAGAAGACAAATTGGCCTATATCCAGAGGGGTCTTCTACAGGTTTGTTTGGCTTTGGAATCAGTACCAGATTCTGTCTTTTCCATCTGTCCGGAAATGTACCTTCCCCCATACAAGCATTAAAAACTTCCGCAAATCTTTCAGATTGTAGGCCAATGGCTAGTTTCAGGGCCTTGTTTGGGATGGTATCCGGGCCAGGAGCCTTGTCATTTTGCAATCTCGCTGCCGCCACTAACACCTCTTCTCCAGTGATGGGCCAATCTACTGGCAAAGCAGTATGCTGCAAAAACAAACGGCCGGAAACAAAGTTTCCACTATCAAAGCCATGCGCCCTTCGTCTGGAGCCGCCGGCTTAACAGCCCTAAGCTTTTTCATGGCTACTTTATAGGCAAAGCCCCAGGGGTCTTTTTCTATTGAGTCGCAAAGTTCGAGAAAACAGGTTTTTTTTCGTGACTTAATAAGCTCTTTAAGGTCCCTTCTTCTGGCTGCTAATTCTGCTTGCAGCAGCAAGAACTCTGATCTGCCACGCGATCTTTGGTAGAGCCTTCTAGCACGAAGACACTTTTTTCTTGCCTCCGCAATGTTCTCGTCCCACAGTAGACAGGGGCTCTATGTCGGCTATGCCCTCTTCGGGCCTGCATTCCGCCTGACTTGACGCATCTCCGTCTAGTCGCGGAATGCTGAGTACCGACGCAAAAATAGATGGATTAAGAGTATCCACGCGAAATGCTTAGCCTCCTTGATCTGTTCGCGGGTGGTTGGGCCTTTGGTGTGCGCTTCTACTGATGGAGCATATAATGGCCAGGTGATCGCTACCAGTGTAGAAATCGCAAAGTTTCCAGATTGAATGGGGGAAAAGACAGGCACTGGTGAATGTAACGTCGATTACAGAGCCGCATCCTGCCCTGCTTGGATCCAGTGTTTAGAAGCGTTCTACCCCTAGCATTAGATGAACTGCTGCCCCATTCCTCGGACCAAGCGTTAAAATCACCTGCGATTCTAACATTATTCTTTGAACTTGCATCAGCGGCGATGAAGTCAATTATTCTCTCGAATTCTGTGAGTCTCAGACTGGGGGCTAGGTAGCAACTATATTACCACATATCCCCAATTTTTGCGCGAACGTAGCCGAGGGACGAATAAATCGACTCCATAGCCGGTACGTTTTGTCCGCATAACCAAATGGCAGCTTTTTTAGACGAGTCCACTGCCCTCAGGGGCTCTCTCAAAATCGCTATATCGGCGTCTACTTCACGCGCTGTTTGCGCCAACAGATCCTGCGCAACTGCACAGTGGTTGAGGTTTAGTTCATGCAGTTGTAGCAATTTTGATCGTTTCGCAAGCCGCAGGCTACCCACATCTGAAGCACCAGCTGGTTCGCTGGTGCTCTTGCAGTTGAAAGCCACATGTCCAAAATTGAGACATTTGTAGCATCTCCGCTGAGCCACTCCTTCCCTTATTTGGCAGCTGAACCAGCCCACTACCAGTGCTCTCTTCTTTACAAGAAAGGCCGCCGACGTCTATGGCAGATATACAACTGCCATTTGGGTCTCGTTGAAGGTTGGTCACAGCGTCTTCACTGTGATGTCGCGCCCGATATACCCGTTGCCTTTGTGGGTGGCCCGCAATGATATCGGTTGCCGTTACCAGGCAATCTAGCTTCCGCAGTTGGATGTGTGACACGTCAGTGAAAGTTCGGACTTTGGCGTTTGTGCCCAATACGTTGCATAGCTCCTCTTGTATTTTCCGGTCTCCATTTGCTTTTAAGCTCGAGAAGCAGATCGCCATTTTGTGTCTTCCTGGCCCTTGCCACTTCATCTTTAATGCAATGTTACCATTTTCAACATTTGCGCATACGAAATGCCCTCTCCCGCCTTGATTATAATGGCATCAGTCATTTTGTCATCGATTGCTCTGAAATCCTTTATAGTCCCCGGGGTCAACTTCTCAAAAGGATACACATATCTACACGAAGGCTTACGAAGTTATTTGCGGAATGGGCAGGAAATGTTTATAATAATCAAACAGAAACTGGTGTTAAAATAAAAATTTCAAATAAACTTTATTGTCACTACAATATGTGGTCAATACATTTATTGTCAATGAATCATCAATGAAGTCATTTTTAATTATTCAAATGTTGTAAAGTTGATCACATTAATTTCGTAGACATTCAAGTCACTAAACGACTATCTTCTTCAATGGCAGGTGATTTTATTTTATTGGAATGCCAAAGCCATGCCAAAAAAAGCAAAAAAGAAAAGAATCTAATAAAAAAAGGATTGTGAATCCATTCGAAAACTCAGAATTCAGATTACCTTACCAAATTTCATTTCAAGTAGTTGTGGGTTTGAGAAACGAATTCGGTGGCTTCTCATACAGTTAAGAAATAAATTCAAATTAACGTAAAAACTTTTCAAACGTTACAATATTAATGTTAACTCTAAAACTGGTATTATTTCGAACGATACGTTAATCTATATTTTAGCATAACACTTTTCAAGACTTTTGCTAAGAAAAACTTAACATAAATTTACCTTCTTTCTCTCTTTGTAGCATTAATATATTTGTGTGTCGTTACAGAAGCCTGTGAAGATATTTCTTAAGATCACTCAAAGGATCCTTCTGGAGAAGCGGCAAAATGTGTAATTTTTCCACGAAACTACAAGAAAAATAAAAGGAAAGGAAACATATTATTCACTCTTGAAGCATATAGCATATATATACTGTAGTGATATACATGTGCACGTGTAGTTGTTAGCTGCCTAATTTTTCTACCTTGCTAACGATAACACAAGTGTATGCTAAAGATCGGGGTCGTGCACTTCTAGCGTTCCTCTGCTTAGCTCGTCGGATGAGGGGGGGTTCTTTCCTACTCTAGGCATACGCACGGATCATACAGAAAAAATATAAGTGCACTGTCAGAAACTAAAAGGATGTAAAAAGCAAAATATTGGACCAGATCGGGATACTATTAACTGTGCGGACGACTTCTCTGCAGATTAGCTAAAACTGTTGTTCGCTAACCGTTTCTGTACCCACTCTACCTTGGCAAACTATTGGGTTTAATTGATTGCCCCTTAACAGACTCTTAAACGAACTTAGACGATTTGTAACGGCAGCATATTCATGGATTCAGGCGACGGACTCCTCAAAGAATTAGTTTACGCAAACATGACGAAATTTCAAGTTACGGGTTTAATTCCAAACAAAAGGGTTTTCATGACTTAATATTCTAAGAAATTACAAAATAAAGATATGCAAAAAGATATAGCAAAATAAACTTAAATACGATAATTAGAGCAAATATAGATTCAAAAAATTAATAGTAATTCAAAAGAGATTTGGGTTATGTGGCCGCGTGTGCCAGTTGGCAATGAAACAAATATTTATAGTATATACATGTGTGTGTTAACTCACGATTTATCCAACGGTGCGATCTCTGTGCCCATCGATGCTGCAGGGATTTGCTGTATAATTTAGTTATTAGAAAAATGAAATGCAACGAAGCCAATCTCAACGCATTACATACCCATTAGGTTTCCTACTAAGGAAAACGTATTTTACTTAACCAAATAGGGACTTAATTTTAGTAATAATATTTAAAGTTTCGTTACGTTACTTAAACTAATAATTCATTTAAATTTCGTTTAGTTCAGCAAAAATTTACGTTAATCAAAGAGAAAAAAGAAGTATTAAAAGGTGTTGCCATGGTGCAACAAAAAAAGTAGTATCCAAACCAAAGGCTGCTACGCCATACTTCGCGTACAGATGAAACAAGAAAAGGTAGCAGAACTACTACTAAGTATGCATATGAATCAAAAAGAAATCGAAAAGTAGTAGATATCGCTCAAATTGGGTGTATAATTAGCCGGGGAGTTGCGTCATTTCATTACCAAGCTATTTTAGCCTGGAAGCGACCGAAATATAAATTTTAACTGAAATATAACGGCGTTTAAATTCTAATATTTTCACTAATTTAATTTTATATCTATATATTTTTATTCACTTTAGCCAAATATGTATAATGCCTTGTGCAGTCACTGTACTTTTTAATGATGATGTAATATGCACGTGTTTCACAAATATATATATATATCGGCGAAGAGAGGAATTCAGGGTTTCCTGAATCGTTGATTTCGTTGTTGGATTCCATTTTTCCACTAATTTTGTGCAGCGAGTCTCGGCGTGCTTTACGGTTGACTTCCAGAATGAAAAAGAGACTGAATTCCCTCAACCGCACACCGAACCACACTCGATGGCAGCCTATGCTGTCATCGCACATATCTAGTGTTAAACAGTTCTACATCAGTCAAGATATTCATTACTTAACACTGATCAATTCCCCTTAACAGTAGGCACACAATTCAAATTATTAGAAACGCCTTTTCAATCTCCGACACGGTCATCCTGACAAACTACACGTCCTCGTGTAGCAGGAATATAAACCACTTTTACAAAACATCCTTTTCACATCTTTGTTTTAGCTAACTGAACCAAAAACATTCTGTTTTATGCAGTTTGAAAAATCCATTTTAATGTTAATTCAAAATCTCTTATTTGCAATAACATATTTCGAAACTAAAAATTCTTTTTTCATATTTTTCTACTTGCCTATTCAACATTTGTTTGTTCATATTTCTTTCACAATTCATTAAACATTACAATGTTTTCAATATTTTCTTATTTTATAACCTCCACATTTTCATTCTTATCAAACAACATTTTCGCTTTTAGTTTTACAAACATTCTCTTTTCTTTATGTTCTCATTTACGTTTCAAGAATCCACGGCAAGGTACCACTACGTAGCATCGAGAACAACACTCTTTCTAAAAACATCATTCCCCTAGTGCTCATTCACTAGTCCATACGGTCTGTTTCACCCGTCTCTTTATCACAGTCCTTTCCAACTGTTTCCATACGGTCTGTTTCACCCGTTTCACCAGATGAATCATACTCATCTCCAGCTCGCTTGGTACCTGCACCTCTGGCATTCTCCGTAAACTATCATGTGGGTACTTATACTGCCTTTTACTTGACATGGACTTCAACGTATATCTATCGCCTTCTAATACTTCTATGACCATAAAAGGTCCACGAAACTTATGGTCCAACTTAGTCTGTTGTCTCTCACTATTTTTGATCAGAACATGATTATGTTCTAAGGGAGATTCCCTTACTGAATCTGACTACTTTTGCCTTGTCTTTATCAAATCTAAGTTTGTCATAGCTTGCTGCATTGTCCATATTTCTTGTAGCCTGAGATCTTTGTTCATTTAAGTTTATCGCTGTCTCATCATCATCAATGGGAACTAATCCTAATGGTCGATCACTCTTACCGATTAATAATTCTAACGTACTCGATTTTGTTACTCGATTAACTGTACAGTTTAATGCTAATTGAACATCCCCTATAGCATCTTGCCATGAACGCTCACTGGATTCAACGATAGTTAATAGATTTTTTAAAGCGCTCATCACTCTTTCGACCTGTCCATTTGCCCGTCTAGCACCTGTCGCTATCAGGTGAAGCTGAATTTTCTGAGAAGCACAGAATTCGACAAACTTCAATCCCGTAAAACTTCTGCCTTGATCAGCCACTAATCGAGCAGGTACTCCAAAAAGCGCAATCGATGACTTTAATGCGTCAATACAACTAACTGCGCCAAGCTTTTAAGTGTGGTACAAATAAACATATTTTGTATAACCATCGATTTGAACAATGACATACTCTGATCGTTCTTCCCACTTAGTTTCCCAGTGATATCTATATGCAACGTGTGCCAAGGTATGCTAATCCTCGGAATCGAATGCAGTTCCACTTGGACTTTTCCGGACGCTGATTTTGTCACCCTACAAGTGATGCAATTCTCTTCAAACTTTCCAACGTACTTGGCCATTCCCATAAACCAGTAATGCTCGTAAGATCGATTCATGTACTTGGTTTATTACAGACCATCTAAAGGTTCTAGGAATGACTGGCAAACAACGAGTCCTACAATTTCTTTGAATTTTTCTGTAAAGCTCTCATTTCATAAGTTGCAGCTAAATCTTTAGAAAGTTCACCTTCACTCAACTTGTTAATTGTTTGCAAAATATCTTGATCACGTTGTTGTTCGGCTTGAAGCCAATTTTCAGAAATTTCCATCAACTGTACATGTTTTTCTACAACTTTATTTTGATTCTCTTTTTTCTTATCAGGCAAAGGATTCCTTGACAGAAAATCTACATGGGCCATACGTTTGCCTTCGCGATATTGAATATCAAAATCGAATGCTTGAAGGAATGCCCACCAGCGATACACTCTAGGTGATAGCTCAATTTTTGTTCTAGAAGCCTTTAACGAATTACAATCAGTAAAAATGACAAACCTATTACCATGTAGATAATGTCTAAAGTGTTTTACTGCATTAACTACCGCGAGTGTTTCTAACTCAACCACATTTCCACATTTATTCAACCACATACGGTTTATTTTCAATTCGATGCAAATGCGCAAATTCGATGGTGGCAATGCGCTTAATGCTTCAATTTTACGCAAATTTGGACGAATCTCACCCGCCTGTACTTCGTATCCTAGATACTGAACAGAACTTAGTCAAAATATTCAAGACGATCTCTAATCTTTCAATAGCTTCTTCCTTAGTTGACGCCACGATCATTATATCATCCATATAGACGATAACGTACGAAAATGCCAAATCGCCCACTGCTTTCATCACTGCTCTTTGAAAAACCGACGGTGCGTTATTTAGACCAAACGGCATCGCTAAAAATTCAAATTGTCCGTCGGGAGTGACGAATGCAGTGTACTCAATGGAGTTCTCGTGTAATGGGACCTGATAATACCCGCAAGCCATGTTTAAGCAAGTAAAGTATCTTGCTCCACGCAATCTAGCTATCAGATCTGAAATTAATGGTAGAGGAAACTTATCTGCAATGGTATTTCTATTTAATTCCCTATAATCGACACAGAGTCTTACAGGTCCGTTTTTCTTTTTTACTAAAAGTGCTGGACTAGCATAAGGTGAACTGCTCGGCCTTATTACATTAAAATCTATTAGCTCTTGAACTTTTGACAGGAGTAATTCTCTTTCACTGGGACTGAATCTGTAAGGGCGTCTTTGCACAGTCTTGGTGGGTTCTACTAATCGAATTAACATTACACCAGTAGTTACGCGAGTTAAAGGAGTTCCGCGAATGAATGATTTTGAATGCTTTCTTAACAATCTTAACAATTGATTTTTATCTTCTCCCTGTGCTTCAGTTGCTAAATTATTAAAATCATTTTCGTAACTTTTTACAGAACAAACGTTAACTGTTTTGTCTTTAATTATTTCCATACCTTCTGTTAATACTATAGCAGAGTATCCTTGTGCTAAAATTTCGCGGCCAATTACAATATTATTTTTCATATTATTATCTTGGACTACATGAAATACTACTTCGATACAATTTCCATTTATCATTACATTACTTGTGATTTGAATTGACGAAACTACACTAACATTACCAATTCCACTTAATGATATTACGTTATTTGTTCTTTTCCCAGACAGTTTGTGTGCTATGCTCTCTTTGACTAACGAGCATTCTGCGCCTGAATCAAATGTAATCGGAAAATTCTCACCTCGGTGCATCATAATTGCTTTTGGTTCATCAACGACACATAGGTTAACCCTCTTATACACACGTGATCCTGCGTCACCATCCGAACTCTTGGGGCATTGAGTAGAGATATGTCCCGGGTCGTGACATCGATAGCATGTCACGACTTTAGCATGCACTGAAGGTTTCTGCACTCTGCATTCAGACTTCCTGTGTCCAAGCTTCCCACATGAGTAACATTTGATTGGCAATGTTTTAGCACGCTTTGCAATTGAATAATCGTCTGAAGAGCTGGACCGCTTATTGTCAAACGAAAAGACTTGTAACTCGGACTGTAAGTCTCGTCTGCTGCGAATAGTCCCTGTGTACGCAATTCATTGTAGTCTGCGGTCGTAGTTTGCTAAATGACCAAGAACAACCGATGCAGCAATTTGCTCATGATCCATGCCACGCCATTTTGTTAAAAGTGACGTCGTTAGCCGACTTGCATACAACGCAAGACACTCCAGCAGCGTCGGAGTTAAATTTCGCTACAACAATTTCACCATCTTGTCGAGATTCACTAGGCGATGCACGAAAAGTTTTTGCTAGCTTCCAGAAGTTTCGATTTTGTTGTTCTAATAAAATGCGAAACTGCTCCTCATTTATTGTTGGTCTTGAGTTAGATCCCACTTCTGATATCGGCGTAGAGAGGAATTCAGGGTTTCCTGAATCGTTTCGTTTCCGTTGTTGGATTCCATTTTTCCACTAATTTTGTGCAGCGAGTCTCGACGTGCTTTACGGTTGACTTCCAGAATGAAAAAGAGACTGAATTCTCTTAACCGCACACCGAGCCACACTCGATGACAGCCTGTGCTGTCATCGCACATATCTAGTGTTAAACAGTTCTACATCAACCAAGATATTCATTACTAAATACTGATCAATTCGCCTTAACAGTACGCACACAATTCAAATTATTAGAAATGCCCAATTCAATCTCCGAAATATGTCACATGTATATATATATATATATATATTTATGTGAATATTAATATCCACGTCTTTTCGCAATCAAAGACAATATTTCGAAAAAGCCTGTACCAAAAATTCTGTTTCTAAGCAAACGCAATGTATGCGAACGAATTCTAACGGATCTTTTCCATGTACCAAGTGAAGACATGTGCGTAGTACGCAAGGGGGCTATTCATTTATTCTTGCAAACAAACAAAAGAAAATATTCTTTCCGAAATACAATTAAAATTATTATTATTAAAGAGGGCTACTACACCACAGTTAATGCTACGGAAGTCTACTGACATGAACTGAAAAAGGACCTCTTTAGCTAATTTAGGTGCTTATGTCTTTCAAATGATATACACCGAGAGATTTATTCTGCTCGTTAGCTAATTCATAATACGATACTTTTTGCCGAGCCACCTGCAATGCATCGAATTTATGCAACGAGGTGTCTTCAGTCATTAAATTCAATTTCCGCAAAAGTTCATAGTCTTTAGTATTATGAAGCATGTGTTGACCAAAACATAGATAGTAGGGGGAATATCCAGTACTGCGGTGGATAGAAGAATGAAATGCTGCACTAATTTCTGTAAGATGATTATCCCAAGTGGTATGGTCGGTCCCTATGTATGTGCGAATTGCTGCTAGAACTGAGCGGTTAAGACGCTCACTTGCGTTCGCCTGAGGAGAATAAATAGCGGTGCATTGATGCGAGACTCCAAATCGAGTAAGAAATGACTTAAAGAATCCGGATTTGAATTGTGAACCATTGTCCGTCAGTATACATTCCGCTACGCCAAATGTATAAAATATACAATTTTCTAAATATTCGCAAATACGATTGGATGTAAACTTCTCAAGCGGATGCAGAAAATGAAATTTGGTGTTGTGATCGACTATGATCAATAATCCAATGTGTCCTTGTTTGATCTAAAGCTTTTGAAACGGTCTATCGGATGTCATGGGCTTTCCCATGGGAGGTCGAAGAATCTTGTTGCCGCTTTTTGTAGACCGACAAGTCGAACAACTGTCAATATATTTCTTGATTTGGGATGCCATGTTGGGCCAAAAGAAGTATCTCCTAATCTTATCACTAGTTTTGCCAATGCCACAATGTGCTGAGTTCGGGGGATAATGTGCTGTCTTCGGTAAGACTGGATGGGATCCATAATTTCCAAGAATCGTTTTCCTGCGCTTCATTTCCGCTTGCGTGTTCTGTTCGCTTATAAACATATTTGCTGTCTAACCGCAAATCAGGCAATCTGGACTGGTTGTCTGTAATGCGTTTTGCCAGTTCACGATATTCATCTGATTCAAAATATTTAGACGACAAATCTATCATAGGTTTTATTTCTGAAAATTCTGAAACTTCATCCCTTCAAGATAAGGAGTCTGCTACAATGTTTTGAGAACCAGGACGATGAACGATTTCAAATGAGAAAGCTTGTAATTTAATTGCCCATCTCGTTAATCTACCGGAAAGGTCCTTCTGTTTCATAAGCCATTTTAGAGAAGCGTGATCGGTAACTACTACAAAAGTTTGTCCCTCAATGTATGCTCTAAATTTCTTAATTCCTTTAATTACTGCTAAACATTCGAGTTCTGATATCGTATAGTTTCTTTTCGCTTGTTCAGTTTTTCTGACATGTAAACTATCGGTAGTTTTATGCCTTCGGAATTAGTTTGATCTAACATACATCCTATACCTACTAAACTTGCATCACATAATAAAATAAACGGTTTCTTAAAATCGGGAGTGGTCAAAATAGGTGCTGAAGTTAATCTTGGCTTCAGTTCTGAGAAAGCGTAGTCTGCCTCTTCGTTCCAACTAAGAGATCGGTTCTTTTTTAAGAGTTCTGTTAATGGAAAGCTAATGGTGGCATACTTTTCAATAAAACGTCGATACCAGCCAGTCAGTCCCAAAAAATTGGTAAAGTGGCCGGTTAGGTATTGTGAAAGCGGTGTATTGACGTGAGCTTTCCTCTAACGGAATTTGCCAGAAGGCGTGCTTCATGTCCAGTAATAAATCGAGCAGGTGGCAGCCTGCTAAGTATTCCATCAATATGGGGAAGAGGATACGCGTCCTTACGAGTGCACTGATTCACTGCTCTAGAATCTAAACATAATCGAACTTTTTCTCAACATAAGCTTCTCAATGGCCGGTGAAATTGGCCAATGCCTTTGTTTAATGGGCCTAGTACTATCAACTTCAATCTTATGATCAATGAGATGTGTGCGACCTAATCCTTCTTTATCGTAGCAGGGTAATTTAGCAATTGCAAAATTAAGTTTTTGCTGCTGGGACTCAGACAAACGGTGCATTTTCACGGAATCTCCATGATCATTTCCTTTTTCTTCAATAATATCCGATACAATTAGCGGGTCTTCCTTCAATTTATCTATTAAACCAAATTTACGCCAAAAATCTATTCCAAGATATATGTCTTGTTTTAAATCAGGAATAATAAAGAAATCAAGGGGTTTGGTAAGTTGTCGATACGTAATGTCACTTGTCAATTTACCTTTAACAAAACATTCAGAAATGTTGCCTGAACAATTGCGTGTTTTAGGATGCTTTAAAAACTCTTTAGCTACCTTACTTCCTAAGCAACTAATATTAGCGCCAAAGTCCAAAACAGCAGTGAAGGTCTGGCCTTCTATCTTTATTTCTATGTACCATCGATTATCTGATCGGGAAAATATACTGGAAATCAATTTCTTGCGGTTATTTCTAGAGCGCTTAGACTTCATCATTGGTCGTATGCTGTCTACTTCACCAAAGATGCGATGACGAACGGTCTCATACTGAGCCAAACGTAGGTGAAGAGGACGAAATAGGCTTTTATCGACTGTTGTCGAAGTTCGTCCTACATTTCCTTGTGAATCTGTTTCTTTCCTACAAACAAGAGGTTCACATTCCTCTGTTTGGGAATATTTATCCTTCATTATTGGTATGGATGCGACAACGAAGTGTTGATCGCCGCATCCGTCGGTCGGTTTTCCTGCTGGTTGCAATTACGACAACGCGGTTTAAAAACATTTACGGCTCCGCAACCATAGCAAAATACAGTACGCGGTTCTAGACAGATATCAAAACGGTGTCCAGGCTTCCGGCATTTCCAACATGTAAGCTTATATTGAAAAGCTTCCACCTCCTCCTGCATCTAATTCTCGAAATTAGAGTCTAATTCAGCTATCTTTGAACGATGTCCAAAAGTATTCTTGGTCGGTATGCTCTTCATTTGTTTAGCAAATTGCTCGTGAGTGCGTATTTCCTGTCTCAGATGAGATAAGGTAAAAATTCCTAGATGCATAAGTTCATAACGAATTATCGACTTTGAATGTCTAATTAATAACTTGACTAAAGAATCCTCTGAAAGTTGTGTGTTTAATCTTCCTACTAGCCTTTCGACACTAAACTGGTAATCCTCAAAGGTTTCATTCTCGCCCTGGTGTCTGCTATTAATCAGTTCCCAGGTGTCCAGTATCTACTTCATCAAACTGCTTTCTAAATTCTACACAAAATTTATTCCAATGAAATTTGGGTGTCCTCGATGAAATTTCCAAAACCAATCATTCGCTTTACCTGCGAACAGTAAATACAAATGATCACAAAGTACATGATAATCTTCATTTAAATTTTGTTCCTCTGAATGCATTTCTTCTTTGGAACCATCAAATTTTATTCGCCAACTTTGCATAATGCTTGCTACTTTTTCGGGTGATAATGTCGAATTTGCTCGCGACCCTCTATTTGAGTTCTGAGTCTGACTACCAAGATTTCTAGTGTTCCTCTTGTCTTGGTGCCGGGAGGCTGAACGCTGCAGAACGTTCTAAAATGGGGTTTGGTTCGTTGCGCTCAAGTCGAATAGAAGCTAACTTGTCGTCAATCAGCAAAGCTAAATGGTTTACTTATTATTCCTGTTGTGCTTGGATAGCAGTTTGTATCAAAGTTGTATAATCTGGAGGGGTACTTGGTCTTGGACTACTAGCTTGGGTAGGCGGTGGCCTATGTTGACGTGAGGTGGTCGAAGATCTCGTGCCGATTCCTCTCCTTTGAATTGCTCCCTGATTACGAATAGGTTTGGTCTTGGCAGGTCGACCAGTTCCTGAACGAGTATTATAAGGGGTCACAGGCTGAGTTGTGGGCTCGCCTGATTCCCTAGCTTCTTGGAGTTCCGTTTCCAAGTCAATATTTGATCTTACAAGTTGTTTCATCTTACAAGGATGCTTTCAAGTGGGGCATAAATTCGAAGTTTTTAAACACTCTGTAATACACTTATTGTGAATCTGTGCTTACAAGGCGACGAAGCAATTGCTTCGCTTTCATTTAAAGTTTCATGGCAAATGCCGCAAAATGGGTCATTTTCTTACAAAGCTCGCGCAATGCTCTCGTGACTGTGTCTAACAGACATACTTAAATTTTTCTTTAATTAATTTAAATTATATAAATTTGGAATCCGCCATCATTATCCAATCCTATTGCCGTTTACAAAGTTGATTCGATCTGCACAAAAATAGATTTCTATTAAATCTTAAACAAAAATTCCTATTGCCGATTTGTCTGAAAGACGATTTCCTAAACTGGTCATATACCGACATACGCCAGTCATATGCTATTCCTGGTCCAGGTTCTTTTCACTCTAAACAAATTTAAGGTCTAAGAATGCCTATTTTATAATATTGTAACTTTTCAACGACTCCATTGGTCAGTCAACCCGATATGACCGAGTTGCAACTGCAATTCCTAACGATAGCCTCAAACTACAAAGATTATAAAATTTGCGTTCCCGCCTAGTCATACAAAGATACGTCATACGATACTGTTGCCGCCTATAGTTTCTTCTGGTCGATTAATCCGAAAATTCTCAAATTACTATCGCGATTCACAGAAGCAATCTAAAACGGGAACCATCGCATCGAGTCTGCTTAACTAGCTATGTAGTGATATACATGTGCACGTGTAGTTGTTAGCTGCCTAATTTTTCTACCTTGCTAACGATAACACAAGTGTATGCTAAAGATCGGGGTCGTGCACTTCTAGCGTTGCTCTTGCTTAGCTCGTCGGATGAGGGGGGGTTCTTTCCTACTCGCATACGCAAGAATCATACAGAAAAAATATAAGTGCACTATCAGAAACTAAAAGGATGTAAAAAGCAAAATATTGGACCAGATCGGGATACTATTAATTGTGCGGACGACTTCTCTGCAGATTAGTTAAAGCTGTTGTTCGCTAACCCTTTCTGTACCCACCCTACCTTGGCAAACTATTGGGTTTAATTGATTGCCCCTTAACAGAGTCTTAAACAAACTTAGACGATTTGTAACGGCAGCATAGTCATGGATTCAGGCGACGGACTCCTCAAAGAATTAGTTTACGCAAACATGACGAAATTTCAAGTTACGGGTTTAATTCCAAACAAAAGGGTTTTCATGACTTAATATTCTAAGAAATTACAAAATAATGATATGCAAAAAGAAATAGCAAAATAAACTTAAATACGATAATTAGAGCAAATCTAGATTCAAAAAATTAATAGTCATTCAAAAGAGATTTGGGTTATGTGGCCGCGTGTGCCAGCTGGCAATGAAACAAATATTTATAGTATATACATGTGTGTGTTAACTCACGATTTATCCAACGGTGCGATCTCTGGGCCCATCGATGCCGCAGGGATTTGCTGTATAATTTAGTTATTAGAAAAATGAAATGCAACAAAGCCAATCTCAACGCATTACATACCCATTAGGTTCCCTACTAAGGAAAACGTATTTTACTTAACCAAATAGAGACTTAATTTTAGTAATAATATTTAAAGTTTCGTTACGTTACTTAAACTAATAATTCATTTAAATTTCTTTTAGTTCAGCAAAAATTTACGTTAATCAAAGAGAAAAAAAAAGTATTGAAAGGTGTTGCCGTGGTGCAACAAAAAAAGTAATGAAATAAGTAAGTCGTCTCGCCGACTTAGGTATACCATACACCAGTAAAGCAAATATTTCAACTTTATTTAACAAATGCATTTTCACATGCTTCTTAGAAGCATATCTTAGTACTTATCTCGCTCACTCAATCATACGAGCACCCTTGCGCCCCCACCAGCCAACGGCCAACTCCGGCCTTATGGAAAAACGTTTATATGCATTACTCGACTGTTTTTTGTCCGATTTTGATCAAATTTGGTATTTGGCTAGATATTAGATATTATTATATTTAAGTGTGCCAAATTTGATTGCATAAGGTAAAAAAATACGGAATATAATCAAGTTTTTCAAATTACGGGGGCGGAAAAGGGCGTGGCAAAATTTTTATACATACAAAATGTGTGCATTTACTAAGCAAATATACATACCAAATATGGTGTCTCTAGCTGGAATAGTTTTTGAGATAAACGCTTTTTTTTAAATTGCGGGGGCGGAAAGGGGCGTGGCAAATATTTGAAATAAACTTGATCACTCTATCACTTTGGTGGCTCTAGCTCTTACAGTCTCCGAGATCTAGGTGTTCATACGGACAGACGGACAGACGGACGGATGGACGGACGGACGGACGGACAGACGGACATGGTCATGGACATGGACAGACGACTCGGTTGGTGATCCTGATCAAGAATATATATACTTTGTGGGGTCGGAGATGTTTCCTTCTGCCTGTTACATACATTTTGGCGATTTTAATATACCATTTCACCCTATGGGTGTATGGTATAAAAAGTAAATGAAGTAAGTAAGTCGTCTCGCCGACTTGGGTATACCATACACCAGGTGAAACAAATATTTAAAATTTCGAAAACCAAGTGTATGTCTATTAAATTGCTTTAACATGCCCTCATACCATATGCTATCTCGCTCACTCTACAAACACACGAGCACTCTAGCGCCGCCACTAGCCAACGGCCAATTCTGCCCTTATGGATCGCGTAGCAAAATACATTCATACGTATATTTTGCATGTTTCTAGTCCGATTTCAATCAAATTTGGTAGTTTGATAGAAATAGATTTATTAGTCTGCCAAATTTAATCGCGATGGTCAACAAATTGCAAGAGCCAATCGGTTTTTTCTAAATTATGGAGGCGCAAGTGGGCGTGGCAACATATTAAAATATATGTATTCTGCGCGCATACTAAGCCAATATACATACTAAATTTGGTGACTTTAGCTTTGTTAGTTTTCGAGAAAATCAGTTTTGTTTAATTTTCGGGGGCGGAAATGGGCGTGACAAAATTTTTAAATAGTCAATATCTGCGCGTCTATTAAGCTAGCTTACATACCAAATTTAATGTCGGTAGCTTTCATAGTTTTTAAGAAAATCAGAGTTATGTAAATTTCGGGGGGGAAGGGGGCGTGGCAAAAAAGTTGGAACAAATTTTTTCTGAGCGCTAACTAAAGAAGTATATAACCCAAATTTGATGTCTCTGTCTGCCATACTTTTTAAGAAAACCAGTTTTATGTAAATTCCGGGGGCGGAAGGGGGCGTGGCAAAAATTTGAAACAAACTCGATAAGCGTACATACTACACGAGACTGCATACCAAATTTGGTGGCTCTAGCTCTTATAGTCTCCGAGATCTAGGTGTTCATACGGACGGACGGACGGACGGACGGACGGACGGACGGACGGACGGACGGACAGACGGACGGACGGACGGACGGACAGACGGACATGGCTAGATCGACTCGGTTTTTGATCCTGATTAAGAATATATATACTTTGTGGGGTCGGAGATGCTTCCTTCTGCCTGTTACATACATTTTGGCGACTTTAATATACCATTTCACCCTATGGGTGTATGGTATAAAAAGGCTCGCTCGTATCTTAGTTATTGAAGGATGTCTCTTTTTGTTCCAACGAAGAAAATATCAGCTATTGGGCTGGGGTACAATCAACCAAATTGTCCCAAAGAAAATGAAAAATCCAAGGCTGCTTGAAAGCCAAAAGTTGCTTGGTCGACGCCACGCGACCGAAATATAAATTTTAACTGAAATATAACAAAATTTAAATTAAATTTAATATTTTCACTAAATTTAATTTTATATCACCTTATTCTTCGAATATTCACTAATATTTTTATTCACTTTAGCCAAATATGTATAATGCCTTGTGCAGTCACTGTACTTTTTAATGATGTCGTAATATGCACGTGTTTCACAAATATATATGTATATATATATATGTGGGAAATGGTATTGAGAGAGAGCAATCCATAGTGATAGAAGAGAAGAGACAAACGCGTAGTGGCCGAACATTCTATAGTAGTAGAGAGAGCAGGGCATAGGATCATTATATAAGTTGAGTGAGAGCTTGTTAAAGAGGCCGTGGATTATTCGCAAAGAGACTGTCAACTGAGTCGCACGTCAAGGTCCATAATTAGTCCAGTGTTATTTCTATAAACATGTTTAAATTCTAAAAAAATATTAAAGTCGATTGTCATCAAACAATTAAAATATTAATAAATAAATAAATATAGTAACGATCGCTAAATCAACGCTACATTTTTGGGGGCTCGCCCGGAATATTGTTTAAAGAAATTAACATACATACACGAGCATGTTTAGTAACGGACGGCGATCAGTGAATTTTTCTAGAACAGTCTAGAAATATTTGGACAGAGCGAATCAAGAAACGTCAGCAGAGGCAGAGGCAACCCGTTGGCAGAGGCGAACCGTTGGCAGAGACAACCCGTTGGCAGAGGGAAAGCTGGAGGTAGAGTGAGGTAAAACGTCAGCAGAGACAGAGGCAACCCGTTGGCAGAGGCGAACCGTTGGCAGAGGCAAACCGTTGGCAGAGGCAAAGCTGGACGTAGCGTGAGGCAAAACATCAACAGAGGCAGAGGAAACCCGTCGGCAGAGGCGAACCGTTGGCAGAGGCAACCCGTTGGCAGAGGCAACCCGTTGGCAGAGGCAAAGCTGGACGTAGCGTGAGGCAAAACGACAGCAGAGGCAGAGGCAAACCGTTGGCAGAGGCAACCCGTTGGCAGAGGCAACCTGTTGGCAGAGGCAACCTGTTGGCAGAGGCAACCTGTTGGCAGAGGCGAACCGTTGGCAGCGGCAACCCGTTGGCAGAGGCAAAGCTGGACGTAGCGTGAGGCAAAACTTCAGCAGAGGCAGAGGCAACACGTTGGCAGAGGCGACCAGTTGGCAGAGGCAACCCGTTGGCAGAGGCAAAGCTGGGCGTAGTGTGTGATAAAACGTCAGCAGAGGCAGAGGCAACCCGTTGGCAGAGGCAGAAGCTGGACGCGGCAAGAGACAAAACGTTAGAAGAGCCAACCTGCTGGCAGAAATTAAACGAAGACTTCGTGGGACAGGAGCGGACTTGGGTAAATTTTTTGGGGACTATATGTAGATAGTTCTAACCTTAATTGAATTTACTAAAACTAACCTTAGCATTAATTATTGGTATTGAACAAAAGAAAATATTGTAATATGGAGCTTGACGAGGTTATGGCATTGCGAGTCGCAGATTTGCGAAATAAGTAGGCCGAATTGAACCTAAGCACTGTGGGAAGAAAACGTGATCTACAGAATAGACTTCTTACTCATTACGATATTCAAGACCAAGATAGCGAGGATGAAGAAGTAGAATCAGTAGTTACAGCTAGAGGCGAATTGCCCATAAACAATTGTAGTCGATCTTGGTACACCTTAAAAGATGTTGAGGGCAGTGTATCCTATTTTTCCGTCTCAGGTAGTCCCGACATTGATTCGTGGGTACAAGAGATAGAAGAGTTTGCTATTACAGTACAATGGCACAAGTTACAGACCTTTATATACGCCAAACAGTTGTTAGCTGCGGCAGCTAAATCATTTTTTCGGAGTCAACATGGTATAAACAATTGGGAGATATTAAAAGCAGCATTGCGCAAAGAATTTGGTTCGAAACGATCAGCAGCTGAGATTCATAGAATATTATCGCAACGTTCTCAGAAAAGAGAGGAGACTTTGCATGAATATTTGTATGCTTTAATGGAAATTGCCAAACCAGTGAATTTGGACGATGAGAGCTTGATAGAATACTTTGTAAAGGGCATTCCAGTCTCACAAGTAAATAAAGCTATTCTATTTCAAGCCAGGAATCTAGAGGAACTGAAGTTTCAAATAGAAACGTATCAGAAAGTTCGTGCTTCACACAAGTCGTTAAACAAGTTTGAGGCTCAGTCAGGAGGAAAGATTAATCAGGGTAAAATAATTGATACATCTAAGAATCGGAAATGTTATGGTTAGCGGGGATACATCACATATCCGACGAGACTGTCCGAAGAACGACCAAAAGTGTTTAAAATGTGGTAAAGTAGGACATCGAATGGCACAGTGCAAACTAGAAAATCCAATTACATACGAGAGAAATACAAACGTGGTAGATAATGAAGATGTAGTAATACAGCCGTCAAGCGAATTTACTCCGTCAGGGTTAGAACTTAAAGACATCGTATACTCTAACGTTATATTTAAAGGACTCGTAGATACTGGCGCTGGTTTATGTCTTATGCGAAGAAATATTTATTTTATGATTGGATCGAAACCGTTATTAGGCGGAGCTAGACATTTAACAGGAATTGGCGACAGTAAAGTGTTGACTTTCGGTAGTTTTATAATACCAGTGAAAGTGGATGGTTTAGTTATGAACATAGAATTCCATGTAATGCCAGATCAGGACATAAGTTTTGATGCTATACTGGGTCGAACGATATTGAACACTGTCAATATAAATGTAACAGCAAATGGATCTAAGTTTGCTATGCGCAACGATTTAGAAGTTTGCCACACCCATAGTATGCCAAAGAGAGAACAAAATGAGTCACATATTCAGTGGGCAGGAGATATTGGAAATATCTTCATCACAAATATTGAAGACAGGGATAAGAGTCTAGACATAAATCTTTCGCATTTGAACCATTTGATAAAAGGGGAAGTAGAGAAATTAATTCGAAACTACCAGCCAAAAAGAAATTCAAACGCACCAGTATCATGAAAATTATATTGAGCGACGAAATACCTGTGTATCAGCACCCGAGACATTTAGCCCTTTGTGATCAGGAAATTGTTGATAAACAAATTCAGGAATTGCTAGCAGAGAAGATAATTAAAACCAGTACTTCTGAGTACGCGTCGCCAGTTGCCTTAGTCTCGAAAGAGAATGTCAGAAGCGTTTATGCTGTGAGTACAGGAAATTAAACGAAAAGATTCTTCGTGATAACTTTCCCATGGCTCATATGGACAGCGTTTTAGAAAAGTTGCAAGGTGCCAATATGTTTTCAACTTTAGACTTAACAAACGGATTTTTCCATGTACCGGTAGTAGAAAGCTCTCAGAAATACACTTCTTTTGTTACTCAGAGTGGACAATATGAATTCCTGTATGTTCCTTTTGGTATTTCAAATTCACCAGCTGTATTTACAAGATTCATAATGGTTGTGTTACGAGATTTGATTAAAGCAAACGATTGTGTAGTCTACATGGACGACATCATCATTCCAAGTACAGGTATCGATGACGGTTTGGCCAAGCTAAAACGCGTACAAGACGTGTCAGCCAAAAACGGTTTACGAATTAATTGGAGTCAGATGCTACAACGAAAAGTTCTATTTTTAGGGTATGATTTGGGAAATGGTACCATAACGCCGAGCAAAGAAAAGATTAGAGCTGTTTCGAATTTTCCAAATAGCAAAAAGGGGTTTCAAAGATTTTTGGGTCTAACTTCCTATTTTAG
Source organism: Drosophila willistoni (assembly GCF_018902025.1). Lineage (NCBI taxonomy): Eukaryota > Metazoa > Arthropoda > Insecta > Diptera > Drosophilidae > Drosophila > Drosophila willistoni. The sequence continues at coordinate 16,720 of NW_025814599.1, read as the reverse complement.
AAAGTTTATTGAAAAGTATGCAGTAATCGCGAAACCGTTGTCCTCTTTAATGCGTAAGGATTCTAAGTTTGAATTAAAAGATATACACAAACTCGCTTTCGAGGAACTAAGAGCTGCGTTGACTAAAGAACCCGTCCTTAAATTGTTTAACCCGAAATTTCAAACTGAAATACATGCGGAAGCTTCAAAATACGGATTTGGGGCAGCTTTGTTACAAAAGCATCCAGAGGATAATTCATTTCATCCCGTTGAATATATGAGTCGTAAGACAAAATTGTGCGAACAAAGGTATCATTCTTACGAACTCGAAGTGCTTGCTATAATTGGAGCACTAACCAAATGGCGTGTTTATGTCCTAGGATCTCGGTTCACCATAGTTACTGATTGTAACGCATTCGCTATGACCATGAAAAAGAAAGATGTTCCTTTGAGAGTTGCTCGTTGGGCTATGTATCTTCAAGATTTTGATTATGTTATCGTACATCAATCTGGTACTCAAATGAGGCACGTCAATGCCTTGAGTCGTTTTGATTAAAGCAAACATCGATTAAAAGAAGCTCAGTTGCAAGATGAGTGGACCAAGGCAGTAAGGACGCTAGTCGAAAAAGAAAGTTATAAAGACTTCCATATAGAGAACGAGATTCTCTTTAAAGACCCTAATTGTGAATTGATTGTAGTCCTTCGGCAATGTAACATGAGATTATTAGACTTGCACATACCCAGGGTCACTTTTCCGTCAAGAAAACGCAAGATTTGATCGAGAAACCATACTATATTCCCAAATTAAGAGATAAGGTTATTCGTGTGGTACATAGTTGTGTGGAGTGTATTGTTATTAACGCGAAGTCTGGCAAAAGAGAGGGATATCTAACTTCGATAGAAAAGGGTGGCAATCCACTTTGTTCTTACCATATTGATCACGTCGGACCAATGGAACTTAAAATAAACGGTATAATTACTTGTTGGTTATTATAAATGGTTTTTCTAAGTACGTTTGGTTGTATCTCACTAGGAGCACAGGCGTAGATAAAGTGATACGGTGTTTAGAAGTTCAAGCAACAAATTTTGGGAATCCAGTACGATTGATATCTGATAGAGGCGCGGCTTTTACATCGCATATTTTCAAAAAGTATTGCGAGGATCACGACATCGTGCATTTATTGATTACCACCGGAGTACCGCGAGGAAATGGGCAGGTTAAAAGGATTCACAAGATTGTTATTCCAATGCTAGCTAAAATGAGTTTAGATAATCCAGCTTCATGGTATAAATACGTAGGGAAAGTTCAGCAAATCATCAACGATACGGCACCTAGAAGTACTAAGATAGCTCCTTTTAAGATCCTAACCGGTATTGACAAGCGTAGATCAGAGGATATAAACCTTAAAGAACTACTCGATGATCTTCTAATCGAAGAACTAGCAGAACACAGAAAGAAAATACGAATGGAGGCAGTTGAAAATATAAAACAAATTCAGAAGGAGAACAAGAAGTCAGCTAATCTAAAGAGAAAAGACGGAAAACGATTCAAAATAAATGATTTGGTTGCTATTAAGCGTACCCAATATGGCGTTGGTCTGAAACTTAAAGGAAAGTATTTAGCGGAAGGGCATAATAGGACATCAACTGTATCGGAATATATAAAATTGTGGGGACCGACATTCGGGTCGAATGTGGGAAATGGCATTGAGAGAGAGCAATCCATAGTGATAGAAGAGAAGAGACAAACGCGTAGTGGCCGAACATTCTAGTAGTAGTAGAAAGAGAAGGGCATAGGATCATTATATAAGTTGAGAGAGAGCTTGTTAAAGAGGCCGTGGATTATTCGCAAAGAGACTGTCAACTGAGTCGTCCATAATTAGTCCAGTGTTATTTCTATAAGTATGTTTAAATTCTAACAATATATTGAACTCGATTGTCATCAAACAATTCAAATTTTAATAAATAAATACATATAGTAACGATCGCTAAATCAACGCTACATATATTTATGTGAATATTAATATCCACGTCTTTTCGCAATCAAAGTACCAAATTAAATGAAAAAGCCTCTAACAAAAATTCTGTTTCTAAGCAAACGCAATGCATGCGAACGAATTCTAACGGATCTTTTCCATGCTCTCTTCTTAGCTTACGCTTTGCGTTCGCTGTGCGAAATAAGAGTAAGAACCGTGAAGTGAAGACGTGTGCGTAGTACGCAAGGGGGTTATTCATTTAATCGTGCAAACAAACAAAAGACAATATTCTTTCCGAAATGCAATTAAAATTTTATTATTAAAGGGGGCTACTACAATACATATATATAAATAACCACCAGACTACAGATATTTAGTTGTAAAGTAGTTAAACACCTCAAAACTAACAACTTAAAAAAAAAGGAACAAAGTTGAAGCCAGATTACGATCTACAACAATTTAACACACACGGGGCAATGGAATTGTTCGATTTTTGTTTTTATGATATTTGCAAAAAAGTTTGTATATTTTCATATTTAATTTAAATAAAATAAGAAAATTAAAAAAAAAAGAAACAAAAAAAAAAATGTATACACAAATATAGCCCGCCCCTGAAACTGAGCTTAAAGTCTCATGTTTATCTCAGGTAAAGGAGTATATATATATATATACACACACATATATATATATATATATATATATATATAATGTTGTACAATCAGAGCGACGACGTGCAACAATAAACAAAGTAAAAACCAACTTACATAACAAACAATACATATATTACATTAAAACAATGTGGATCAATCAATTGATATGATATATTCATCTTTTTACGCTCATTAACTTCAATCGATCAGAGATACAGTGGCACCCAAAACTAAGCGCACTCTCACCACCAAAATACATAGTCAAACAACAAAAACCAACAACTACTCAAATTCTAAAAACTAAAAACAAAAACCATCAAAGAAAGAAGAAAAATAAATAAAGAGAAAATCTAAATGTTTAAATTTAAGCCATGTAAAAGAGAAAAATAAGAAAAAACCAACTGAAATTTGTGTGTAAAAAGAACAAAATAAGAAAAAAAAAAAAAAACATAATAAGCAAAAAAAAGCGAAAAGAATCTATATAAAAAAAAAAAAAAAAAAAAAAAAAAAAATTACATTAAAAAAGAAAGCCAACTAAGTTAAATTATTGATTAAAAAAAACAAGAAAACAAATTAAGGCTGAAAGTTTGAACACAAAACACAAAAAACGGAAGAAATTCTATAAAATGTTAAAAAAAGAGGAGAAATTTTGTTTTAATTTAGTTTTCTAATTTTAATCGCTGTAATTCTTTTCTGTTAATTTATTTTTAATAAGCCCAAGCCTTTTAAATCATGTTGTGAGAAAGAAACAAAATATAAATTATTAATATAAATTTAACATAATAAAAACACATAAAGCGAAGTAAGTAAGTCGTCTCGCCGACTTGGGTATACCATACCATACCAAATTAAACAAATATTTAAAATTTCGAAAACCAAATGTATGTCTCTTAAATTGCTTTAACATGCCCTCATACCATATGCATCTCGCTCACTCTACAAACACGACACTAGCGCCACACACGGAAAATTCTGCCCTTACGGATCGCGTAGCAAAATACATTCATACGTATATTTTCTATGTTTCTAGTCCGATTTCAATCAAATTTGGTAGTTTGATAGAAATGGATAAGATTTATTAGTCTGCCAAATTTGATTGCGATGGTCAAAAAATTGCAAGAGCCAAACGGTTTTTTTCTAAATTATGGAGGCGGAAGTGGGCGTGGCAACATATTAAAATATATGTATTCTGCGCGCATACTAAGCCAATATACATACTAAATTTGGTGACTTTAGCTTTGTTAGTTTTCGAGAAAATCAGTTTTGTTTAATTTGAGGGGGGGGGAAATAAGCGTGGCAAAAATTTTTAAATAGTCAATATCTGCGCGTCATTAAGCTAGCTTACATACCAAATTTAATGTCGGTAGCTTTCATAGTTTTTAAGAAAATCAGAGTTATGTAAATTCCGGTGGCGGAAGGGGGCGTTGCAAAAATTTGAAACAAACTCGATAAGTGTACATACTACACGAGACTGCATACCAAATTTGGTGGCTCTAGCTCTTATAGTCTCCGAGATCTATGTGCTTATACAGATGGACGGACGGACGGACAGACGTACATGCTAGATCGACTCGGTTGTTGATCCTGATCAAGAATATATATACTTTGTGGGGACGGAGATGCTTCCTTCTGCCTGTTACATATATTTTCGCCACTTTAATATACCATTTCACCCTATGGGTTTATGGTATAAAAACAAAACATGCAAACAAAATAAAGCAAGAATGACGCAAACTCTTTATTATACCTGTTGCTCGTTCAACTAGTTAATCTAGCTCCGCCAGTGCCTTTGAAATAAATTTAATCCATTAATTCCTCTGGTTAGGTAAGCGGTAAGCTTTTTAATTCTGCAAGTAATTTCAGGTTATTTTACAAATTTCTTATAACTAATAATTTTACAATCTCATTTCACTTACTCTAGTCTTGGCCTCTTGGCTACGAAAAAACAACTGAACACGCGGTTCTTATGTATCTTAGATCAATGCAACGCTTATGTGTTTACTTATGTATAATAAAGTACCGCAAGAGTAAGATGAGAGAGAGAGTTTTAGAGTTTTTAAAGAGCGTCATTCTGTTTTTTCGGACAAAGTTCCGTTTTGTAGTACAGTAGTACAAAGTTTATTCGCATTATTATAATCCCGAATTTCGGCAATATTCCCCTCCCAGCAAGCGAGTCACTGGAGCTTGCTTCATCATTTCCGACATCGAGGACTGCTAACTTTACTGATGGTCTGGAGAGGACACCTAATTGTGTCTGTACCTTTGCCTGGCAAACTCGAACATCCTCTGCGGTGGTCACTTCGACCACTCGACCCTTTGTCCAGGTATTACGACGCTGATTTTCGTCCACTATAAGTACGATGTCGCCTACACCAATTGGCTTTTCTTTGACCCAGCGCTTTCAAAATAGGTTGGCGAACATCTCACTCTGACGGAACGACCATTTATAGTGGATTTGTTCCGGATCGCAAATCGGTTTTTCTCCATTTGATGAGCCAAGCAACAGATGATTAGAGCTTCTTGATCTTCGTCGTCCAGGGACACGTATGTCAGGGGCCTGGAGTTGACCGTCATTTCCACTGCCGTCATTCCGTCATTTTTCTGTCATGGCGGTAAGAAGACTTTCATCTGAGAATTTTTGATTTGGTGTTATACGGTATAACACGGTTTTGAACGCACCAAGCGCTCCCAGGCTCCTCCCATGTGAGGAGCTGACGGTGGGTTGAAGTACCACGATATTTCTTGCTGCGACAATTCTCGATGCATTTTCGCATCATCCAGTTGAAGTTTGTCTCTAAGAAAGGCATCGGTCCCTCGAAAATTGGTCTCGATATCGAAATATATTTCCTTTGGTGTACCTCGGCGCGATATATGGCGTCTTAAGCCCATTAGGCATGAATTTGTGGTTAGACTATGCACGATCTCAATGCTTATTGCTCACATTGTGAGGCAGGTTATCAGCATGCCCCATCTTTTCAATGACTTTCTTCCATCGATGACTGTTAGACCAAATAATCAACTTCTACATTCGTAAACGCTGGCTTGAATGCACCCAGTCTAGCCCTCGGTAGGGGCGCCATTAAGGGTGCAATAGATCGAGCACTACTCAGCTTACGTTGTTGGCAATTTCGACGAATCCCTTTAAGGAGAGGTCTTAGTTTTGGAATATTTTTGCCTCAACTCATTTACTGTAGTCTCATGATTCATGTGATAGTATTGTTCATGGTAGTGCCGGACTATCAGCTTTGTAACCCAGTGTTGGGTGGGTAGAGCGATTCGTCCTTCAGGGATGCCAGCGAAGCGGCTGGCTCGATCGCGTACACACAATACTCCATGGTCATTTAGGAAGAGTTGTAACCTCCATAGTGGACTGCTCCGGCAAACGTGGTGGCCGTTTTCGATGGCTGTGTACTCTTCGTTGTAACATTCTTGTTGTATGTTCCGGTATAGCAAGCCAACATGCTATTGCCCTGGTCAATCGATTCCATTTTGAGAAGTACTCGTAATTGATTTTTGCTGGTTCCTTTCGCATGTGAAGGAAACGAGGACGCAGTTCCTCAGTGACTGTCCTTTCATTGGTAGTTTCCGTCGGCCAATCTGCCGGCGGTAGTTTTAAGAATTTGGGTCCTTCGAACCATTGTGTGTATGTTTCAGGCCTATGTTGTCGTTTGGTGTCGATGTCCGCAACATTTAGTTTGCTTGGTACCCATCTCCAGATTCTGGCCTCGGTGAGCTCACATATCTCGGCTATCCTAAACATTACATATTGTTGATATCGTCGTGGGTCTCCATCGAGCCACGATAGTACCGTTTTCGAGTCGGTCCATAAGTAACATTCCTCAAAGTCGATTTCATGTTGTGCTATTATGTTTTTCATCAGTCGCGCTCCAGTTACTGCTGCCTGTAGCTCCCAGCGGGGTATCGAGAGCGGCTGCAATGGAGCTACCTTGGATTTGGCTGAAACGAGACTCAAAAGTATTTGGTTATTCTGTTCGATACGGAAATACGCAACGGCAGAGTAGGCGTCTTCTCCCGCATCCACGAATACGTGAATTTGAACTTGGCAGTCTTCTGCATGCCAATTTTTAAAATAGCATCTCGGAATTTGCACGTTCTCTATCAAGGGTAAGAAGGACAGCCATGATTGCCACATATCCTGCAGGTTGAGTGGTATTTCCTCATCCCAATCAATCTTCGATCGCCAAACTTGTTGGAGCAGTATTTTGAGATACATCATTATACAGGATACAAAACCCATGGGGTCAAAAACTGACATCAAAACTTGTAAAATTTCCCTTTTGGTTGGTGCGACTTTTGTCGTTATTATGTTGCGCTTCAGGCGTACAAACTTTAGTGCATAGGTGAAGGCATCTTGACGTGGGCTCCACCGCATGCCCAATATTTTCTCATAAGAGTGTATCTCTTCACCGTTAAAGAACTGTTTTTCTTCGTAGGTTGTTGTGTCGCGAAGCGCAGCGAGTACCCGTTTGGATTTCGAACACCACTTGCGCATATGGAAACCCCCGCGTGCATGGACTTCTCTAACTTCCTTCGCTAATGTAATGGCTTCTTCTTCTGAATGGCATGAATCGATGTAGTCGTCTACGTAGTGACTTCTCTGAATAGCTTTAGCTGCCGAAGGAAACTCATCTGCGTGTTTTTTAGCGTTCAGGTGAGCACAAATGTCAACACATTTAATTGGAAAGTTTCTACGACGCCTGTTGTCTGATTTTGCCATAGGATGGGTGTGCTTTAGCGTCTTCTTCTCTTACTGCTATTCGATGGAACATTTCGGCGATGTCACCGCTCACGCCAATTGCTCTCATTCTAAAGTTAAACATAATCTGCAGCAAGGGCACGAGCAAATCGGGTCCCTTTAGAAGAAAGTCATTTAAGGCTACTCCCGATGATTGAGCTGCCGCGTCCCACACCAATCTGACCCTGCCAGGTTTATGTGGAGATCGCTCTTCATCAGGGGACTTGGTAAACATCGGCGGTGATTTTTCCTCCGTTAGCAAATGTTATTTATTTTATTTTTAAGAGCGGATATCTCTTTTTTATCCTATCTGCTATCATCGTCTCGGCTGAGAGACCAATGGACTTAACTGTGCAGACTTAATTTACTCTAAATAATTTATTACCCTGTCCTTGTTTTGAGATTCTCAAGTTCAGCTGCTTGGATTCCGGCTCCTACCGACTAACATCGCCGGTCCATCTAATGCATAGGGGATTGGCGAAACGTTTCACTTCGAGCGCATCAGCCAATTTTTCTTCTACAAGTGTTAAAGTCGATCCGTCGTCCATAAATGCGTAGATATCGACGGATTTCGAATTGGAGTGCAAAGTGACTGGAACTATTTGAACATAGCATTCTGGCTGGTTGGTTAGTGACCCACGATGATTATGCAGGACGCTTTCCGTCACCTCTTTGTGAAGAAGATGATGATGTTTTGCTTGGCAGCCATTTATGTCGCAAGCTACGCGACTTCAGCAGGATCCCTTGTGGCTTTTGGCACTGAGCACATCGGTGATGGTTATTTATCGCGTTCCACCTTGCATCGACTGACATCCGCAACAACTTTTCGCAAGACACTGGTTTGTGGTGTCCTTTGCATATCGCACAGAATGTGTGTTTATGGTTATCTGTAGGCGCTGCGGTATGTGTATGCATCACTCCTCTGTTGGTTCTCTTCTTGTCGCTTTCTGCGACTCGCTGCTTCAGCCAACTCAAACAACCAATCCGCTAGGTGCTGTATGTTCGGGTACGGTATGGATTTTGAATGTAGGGCCCAGTTAAGCATCATATCAGGTCCCGTCTTCTCGATAAGCTCTTGTAATAACGTAGGGTTGTTCAGGTGCGCATCTAGCTTGCTCGCCCTAATGGTAGCGCACATATTTTTAACCGCAAATGCAAACTCGATCAGCGGTTCTAGCTTGCCCTTGGGAGGAGGCAAATTTCGCACATTTTCCATCAACAGTTTTTGTTTGCGAAAGAACGGCCTACAATCTTAGCATAGGAAATAACGAAGATATTGATCAAAGTCACTGTTTTCCACCGATCGTTCCTATGGGAGCTATATGATATAGTTACCCGATCCTTATCAACTTTGGCACAGTCATTAACAGATATATTAAACTAACAAATGTTTAATTTGAAAGCAATCGCGGCAAAAGTAACGAAGTTATTGACAAAAGTCACTGTTTTCGAAAGATCGTTCCTATGGGAGCTATATGATATAGTGATCCGATCCGGCTGAATCCGAGATATACAACGCCTGCGGTATATACAAGCCTACATGCAAAATTTCAGCCCTGTAGCTTTTACGGTCTAGGAGGAGTTTGCGTTGATCCAGACGGACGGACGGACGGACGGACGGACATGGCTATTTGAACTCGTCTCGTCGTGCTGATCAAGAATATATATACTTTATATGGTCGGAGATGCTTCCTTCTATGCGTTGCACACTTTTGACCAAAATTAATATACCCTTTTTGCAAGGGTATAATAAATTAACGCAAGAGTAAGATGAGAGAGAGAGTTTTAGAATTTTTAAAGAGCGTCATTCTGTTTGTTCGGACAAAGTTCCGTTTTGTAGTACAGTGGTACAAAGTTTATTCGCAGGCCCGAATTTCGGCAACAATACCCTTGCAAAAAGGGTATATTAATTTTGGTCAGAAGTGTGCAACGCATAGAAGGAAGCATCTCCGACCATATAAAGTATATATATTCTTGATCAGCATGACGAGACGAGTTCATATAGCCATGTCTGTCTGTCCGTCCATCTGGATCAACGCAAACTCCTCCTAGACCGTTGGAGCTACAGAGCTGAAATTTTGCATGTAGGCTTGTATATACTGCAGGGGTTGTATATATCGGATTCAGCCGGATAGGACCACTATATCATATAGCTCCCATTCAAACGGCAAAGTCCCGAACAGTGCCTTTTCTCAATAACTTCGTTATTTTCTGAGCTATTGTCGGTAAATTTAATATCGATGAGTTTATTATACATATAAGCGAATATGCCAAATTTGATGAAGATCTTGTGACTATATCATATAGCTCCCATAGGAACAATATCTCGAAAACAGTGACTTTTGTCAATAACTTCGTTATTTTCAACGTGATTGCTTTCAAATTAAATATTTGTTAGTTTAATATATCTATTAATGACTGTGCCGAATTTGATAAAGATCGGGTAACTATATCATACAGCTACCATGGGAACGATCGGTGGACAACAGTGACTTTGATCAATATCGTCGTTATTTGCTATGCTAAGATTGTAGGCCGTTCTTTCCGAAACATCTTTTTTAGATAAAACGTTTTTCCACTTTGATGGCTACAGGTAAGGAAAGAGTTACTAAAAAAGTTGCAAGGGTATACAAACTTTGACGCGGTCGAACTTAGCCCCGGCCCTCTGGTTTTTTTACTAGTTGCAAACTAAAAACAAAAACAAAAACTGGCATAAACCAGATCAAGCAAATTGTAGCCACGAAATGTTTACATCACACATTATTACATTTGTTTTATGATTACTTTATAATATTATAAACTGTCTTTTTCCCATTATTTAATGTCTTCGAGTCAGGGCTACCTTAAAATTTGAGAAGAAGTTGACAAGTTATTAACTGTAAGCAATTAAGTACCTCAACTAATTTCTTTTTCGTATTTTTTTTTGTCGGAATTCTTCACTATCATAAATATTAATTACAAATAACAGACAGCAAAAATATCATACCTACATATAAAAATAGTCATTAGTAGTCTGAGCATTATATAAAAAACAAAACATTACTAAAATTTATATATATATATATATATATATATCGAACCGATATATACACAATATATATATATAAATCGATGTATACATATGTATGTATGTCAATAGAAATTATTTATGTTGTGTGCAATTGTTTTACTTTTTTTTTGTGATTTTTTGTGTTTTCTACATTTTTAGTTACACATACATTCCAGAGCTTTACTATTTGACTAACAATAATTTAACAATAAATCCATATGAAAGATGAATAATAAAAGAAGAAGACCAACACAAAATTCGAAACAACTTTAATAAATATAATTTTTTAAACAAAAAACAAAAAAAATAAATAAAACAAATAGCAAAAACCTTTTGTTGTTGTTAAATGTGTGTGCGTCCAAAATCAAGTAAAAAACAAAAAAATTCATAAATCTAAAAAAAAGGGAAAAAAGAAAAGTAAATACCAAATTGAGGTACATATATTTATAAATATATAAATTTTATTTACAAATTAAAATTAAAATCATACTAAAAAGCTAAAAAGAAAAGGCAACAAAAAAAGTGAAAATAAATTCAAATTATTTAATTTTGTTAATACATTTAAGTTTGTATAGCAAGTGCGTATGTGTATATATAAGTACTAATATATATGTATATATAATATATATTTAAAAAACAAAATCAAAAAAGCAAGATGTTAAGTCTTGATAAATGAGAGAACTACAACAAACATACAATAAAAAGTAAAAGCAACAAGAAAAACACAAGAAATTTTTGCGAAAAAATCTAAACAACAATTATAAGTAACAACAAGAAGGAAAGAGAATGACTGGAGGATTGAAGCTAAATGTTGAAATGAAAGAAGCCGAAAAAAAACAAAATCAACAACCAGAAGAAATGAAAAACCAATAAAATGAATGTGAAATCCTTAAAAAAAATATACATAAATGACTTAAAATGTGTTTTATTTGTTTATTGGGAAACGGCAAATAAATGGGAAATTAGTTTTATCAATTGATCGGTGAAAATATAAAAAAAATTTTCAAATTTTTTTTAGAGTTAGCTCTATTTTATACAGTGGCGGTTCTCGACGGAAGTGGTATGATGAGGCTTCAACGCTCAGTACGAACAAGTGGCCCATATGACACCAGGCCCGGGCCTGTTACGAATGACCCTAAGTAAAGTTAATGTTACAACCTCTACCCACTCCGCCCTAATGGCATAGGCGTATTGCATATATAAACTTAAATTAAACTAAAGAAATAGAAAATATTGAATGTAATGAGATAATAGGTTACATATAAAAAGAAAACAGGATAGGTTAAAATAAGATGATTACAACTAATTACGACCGAGGAAGGACAAGATCGCAGTTTTTATACCCGGAATCGATGTTTAGGAACCGATAATGTGCCAAAGTCTGTTGTAGTCACTACATAATACAGTATAGTATACGAAAAGGTTCATAGAGAGAAAAGTTAGTTGTGCAAGTGGGAAGTATAAGTTTGTGAAATTGCGGGTACTTCTAGATGGAACAGAAATGTTAATTTGGCTCAACAGCTCGGAAGAGTCAATCTCACCATTCAAAAGTTTGTAAAGAAAAGTTACACCAAGCATTCTTCTACGATTAGTTAAAGAAGGAGAACAAGAAGGAGAAGCAAAGGTTTAAGCATTAATTAGAGTTAGGCGGTAAGTTTAATAAACTATAAAGGTGTGTTTTTTATACAATTGCACACACGCTTTTTTCTGCTCTATGATTTGGGGTCTATGTTTATACAAGGTGTAAAATAACCAGAGGGCCGGGGCTAACTTCGACCGCGTCAAAGTTTGTATACCCTTGCAACTTTTATGGTAACTCTTTCCTTACCTGCAGCCATCAAAGTGGAAAAATGTTTAAGCTAAAAAGGCTAATGTTTGCGAAAGAACGGCCAACAATCTTAGCATAGGAAAAAAGTAAGATATTGATCAAAGTCACTGTTTTCCACCGATCGTTCCTATGGGAGCTATATGATATAGTAACCCGATCTTTATCAAATTCGGCACAGTCATTAACAGATATATTAAACTAAATGTTTAATTGGAAGCAAGCGCGTCAAAAGTGACGAAGTTATTGACAAAAGTCACTGTTTTCGAAACAGTTCCTATGGGAGCTATATGATATAGACACCCGATCTTGATCAAATTTGGCACAGTCTTTATATGTGTAATTACCTTACTAATACTAAATTTGACAATAGCTCAGAAAATAACGAAGTTATTAAGAAAAGTCACTGTTCGTGAGTTTGCGTTGATCCAGACGGACGGACAGACGGACAAACGGACGGACGGACGGACGGACGGACGGACATGGCTATATAAACTCGTCTCGTCATGCTGATCAAGAATATAAAAAGCTTTCTGCTCTCTGACGTGACGGTCGTGTTTTTGCATAGCTCCTGAGTCTTTATTAATATTTATTGTTTTTTCTCAATTTTTAATTGTGCTTAATTTGTTTACTCTTTCCGCTGGTGTTGTTCGCTTGACTCCCTTGTGTTTTATTTCCATAATTCGCCAAATTAATCAGTTTAAACAGTTTTTTCTTTTTCGTGACTAGTGTTTGGTGCATTTACATATTTTTTTTTCTTTTTTTTTTCTCTTTCGTCATTGCTTCTGCAGTTGCTCCCCTCATCGCCCCCATCATACCATCAGTGCTAGTGGCTTTGTTGTTCTCTCTGCTTTGTGCTTGTGCTTAGCTTCTCTCCCGCGTAATCACTTTTGTAAGGCCGCCTCTCAAAGCTCGGCTTATAACTGTTCTTGCACTCTCTGTTGTGCTGTGCACTCTAGATGTCTCTTTGTTTTATTTGTAATTATTGATTATTTATCAATAATTATCTTTGTGCTGTGAATTTAATTTTTCTATATATTCTTATATATATATAATTTTTTTTGCCTTTCTTTCGGCTTTTCAATGGCTTGTTGTCTACCTAATTGCAAACATTCTGATCGTTTTGATGATCAGTATAGAGCAATATCTTGTTGGCTCTGCGATAATCTTATGCACTTAAAATGTGCTGGCCTCAATGGCCGCGACTACGACAAATTTTCTGGTTTGTCTGTGTCTAAGCCTGAGCTTGGCTTAATGCGCTGGACTTGCCCATCTTGTGCCAGCCAGCAGCTGATTTTAGCCGTATGTATAGGGATCTTCGTTTAAGGTTTCTTTCTTTAAACAAACTGGCCAAACAGCTGTCAAACGAGTGTGACTCTAGCGTTCAATTATTGTCGCAATTCAAATTTGTTCCACCTTCTGAGAAATTGCACAAGAAATGTACCCTTGAGTTGCCTCGTAAGCAGTCGCCAGCTCTCTCTATTACTTCCTCTCCGATTTTACTTTCGCCTACACCATCTTCTTGTCCCTCTTTATGCTCTTCTTTTCAGATTGAAGTACCCATTACAAGACCTGGTGTACCTCAATCTATCCCTCACGGGAACTCTGCCGGCTCTCAATCACTTGCGGATCCCAATGCTCCTCCGCCTCCACTAACTTTAGTGCCTCATCGCAAACAATTATTTATTTCGAGGCTTGCTCCAGATACTTCTGAGTCGTCTGTGGCAGCTTACATTGGTAATATTTGCCCTGCTAAGGTTTTAATTCAAAAGTTTAAGTTTTCTAGGCCTCGCGAAATCTCCTCTTTTAAAATTACAGTACCAAATGAGTACTTCTCAGCTATGGTTGACCCTAATTTTTGGCCAGAGGGCCTAGTTGTACACGAGTTTGCGCCCAATAAGCGCTCTCGTCCGTTGCCTGTCTACCTTCCTAATATATCTTCTGCTTCAAAAAACTAATAACGTCTAGTCTTTGCATTCATTATCAAAATGTAAGAGGACTTCTTACCAAGCTGTCGAACCTTTTCTGTGATAGCCAAACCTTTTCAGCTGACATATTAGCTTTCTCTGAAACTTGGCTTAACTCCTCTGTTCTAGATAATGAAATTCTTTCTAATAATTTTATTTCTTATAGGCTTGATCGTGTTGGTCGTCGTGGCGGTGGTATACTCATTGCTGCAAACTCGAATCTGTCTTCAAGTGTGGTGCCGATTGATCTCCCCTTAGGTGTTGAGTTTATTTGCGTCGAAGTTACATGTTCTAACTTTAGCCTATATATCTCTTGTTCTTATATTCCTCCAGCTTCTGATATCATGATCTACGTCCACCATGCTGATGCTTTACGAACTATTTTTGGTCGTCTTAAAGATCGTGATGTTCTTATAGTTTTAGGTGATTTTAACTTGCCTAATATTTCTTGGCTTGTTGATGATAATCTATCTTTCTTAATTCCTTCATCTCAACATGTTTTTCTTGATAGCCTACTTGAATGTCCACTATATCAGTTGAATTCTTTCCTTAACTGTTCTAAAAGAATCCTTGATCTTGTTTTTGTCTCTGATCCCACTGTTAGTGCTGTATCGCAAACACAGCCTCTAGTGAAACCTGAAGATCCTTATCATCCTACCATTGAAGTTACTATTTCTTACAATTCCGTTACTAATTTATTTAAAAACATCTCAAATTCTCGTCGTAGATGTTTTCGTAAAACAAATTTCAATCTTCTTAACAGCCTTATTTTCTCTTTTGATTGGTCGTTTCTATTTGAGTGCTGCGATATAGATTGTGCAGTGAAGTTTTTCTATTCTGCTCTTAATTCTCTAATTGATAAATGCGTTCCTTATGTGAATGTCTCTACCGTCTCCAGCTCGCCAGTCTGGTTCACACGTAGGCTCTCTAATCTTCGTAACATTAAATCGAGATATTTTAAAAGATTTAAAAAAACGGGTTCGCGACTTGACTATGCAAATTATTGTGTAGCCAAATCTCAATTTTGTCTCTTAAATACTCAATGCTACAACAATTATATCGTTCGCTGTAAGGCTGAATTTTATAATAACCCCAAAAGATTTTACAACTTTGTCAATTCCAAAAGACGCTCTAATGTCCTACCTTCCACCTTCAGACTTAACGACCAGTCTGCTAATAATGATTTAGATATTGCAGATCTGTTTGCTAAATTTTTTCAGTCGACATATTCTACTACTGTTTCGGATCTCACACCCTATCCCTTTTCAATCCCACATTTAAATTGTATGTTTTTTCCCAGTATTACTGAAGACTGTATTCTCTCTAGCTTGTCATCTATGAAGTCTTCCTTCGTTCCCGGGCCTGATGATATACCTAGTTGCATCCTTAAAATGTGTTCTATTTCCCTATCTAAGCCTTTAGCTCGGTTATTCTTTATATCGAGTGAGACTTGTAGATTTCCTAATATTTGGAAGGAGTCATTTATTATTCCGCTTTTTAAAAAGGGTAGCAAATCGGATGTTTCCAACTACCGTGGCATTGCCAAACTTTCGGCAATACCTAAACTGTTTGAGAAAATTATTACGTCTTCTCTTCAACATCTATCCAGATCCACTATTTCTCCTTGTCAGCATGGTTTCATGAAAGGTCGTTCGTCGCTTACCAACCTTTTAGAATTGACTACCCTTGTACACCATGGCTTCCGTAAAAAGTGTCAAACTGATGTTATTTATACTGACTTCAGTAAGGCTTTTGATACGGTTGATCATTCTTTGCTTCTCGCAAAACTTAACATCATGGGTTTTTCACCAAAATTATTGGGTTGGTTAAAGTCGTATCTTATTGGCAGAACCCAAAAGGTGTCTTTTCGTTCCTCGATATCTAAAAAACTGTTCGAGTTACGTCAGGTGTACCCCAAGGCAGTCATCTGGGCCCACTATTATTTACATTGTTTATAAATGATTTGCCTTTGGCCTTGGCGCATTCACGCGTGCTCATGTTTGCGGATGACGTCAAGATTTGTTATTCCTATAATGATCCTTCTTTCCAACAGTACTTGCAATCAGATCTCGATGCGTTCTGTGATTGGTGCCTCTAAGTGTTCTTTTATGACTTTCAGTCGTTTGTCTCCGCTCCTAGCTCATTACTCTATTAAGTCTGTTCTGTTAGATTGTGTTCCATCATTCAAAGACTTAGGCGTTATGTTTGACCCTAAACTTTCATTTAATGTTCATATTTCTTCAATTGTCAACAGAGCAAGCAGCCTTCTCGGCTTCATTAAACGTTGGGCCAAAGAATTTGATGATCCCTATGTAACAAAGGTTTTATACACTTCGTTAGTTCGCCCTACTCTAGAATATTGCTCGCCAGTGTGGAACCCGCAATATGATGTTCACCAGCGTAGTATTGAATCGGTACAGAAGCAATTCTTTAAGTTTGCGTTACACGGTCTATATTGGGACCCGGGTCTTCGCCTACCTTCTTATTCTGACAGACTTCTTCTTATTAATCTCCTTTC